>NC_071354.1:207612410-207912410 GCF_943734655.1 Sabethes cyaneus | reverse complement strand
TAACTTGCAATCAACATGGGTTCTACAAAGGAAGATCTACTACCACTAATTCAATGGAATTTGTCAACTTCTCGCTTGCTTCTATGAACAGATGTAATACCGTGGAAACTCTCTATACTGATTTTAGTGAAGCTTTTGATAGAGTTGATATCGATATGTTATTATTTAAGCTTAATCGTTTAGGGTTTGAAGCAAATCTCCTAGAATGGATCAAATCTTACTTGACAAACAGACTGCAGATGCAGTTCGATTCAAAGGACATCTTTCTGACCCAGTTAAAGTAACATCTGGGGTTCCACAGGGCTCTCATCTAGGTCATTTGTTTTTCATTTTATTTGTTAATGATGATACCCTTGTGTTGAATCGACTCAAAGTATTGATTTATGCCGATGATATGAAATTATACATGGAAATTGCAACTCAATTAGACCTTCAAGTATTCCAACAAGAGATCGACATTTTTTACAGCTGCATCAAGAGTCTTCTTTATTTGAATACTAGCTGACCCGACAAACTTCGTATTGCCACAAATTAACCTGTGTTGTACATAAATCATGAATCTCGGATGATCTTTGTCACAATTTCGAGTTTTGCAAGTTTCTGAGGAGTTCAACCTTAGATGATTCATTTTGGCAGTTACGTAACTATGAAAGCATCTCAGGTAACCAATTAGCATCACCAATGCTATTCAAATGTAGGCCAATAAGCATTTAAGTCGCCTTAAATGCTACTTAAATGCAATTTTGGCAAAATATACAGCTACTTTACTGATAACCTTCTTATAGTGCTGGCAATGCTAATTTACAGCTAATTACCGACACGAAGAATTTGAATACAATTTTGGATGCCAATTTACAACACCTATGCAGTCAAAAAGATAACATACAATAACGTGCAGTATACAATGCCAGATACGCTGATTTGCTGTTTACGTTAAGGCTTATTAGTTACCTGGAATGGGTAGTTTTGATATACAAATTTGCAATTTTCCTCACAGTAAAGTAGAAAACAACTCCCCTGTCCCCTCATTGCATAGCCAGTAAGCGGATAGTAATATTCGCCATGATTGTACAACATTACGCCGAATATCATTTTGCGAAAAACCTTAAGCGGAATGTACCATTTCACGGAAAACTTTTTTGTGGAAAGTACCATTTCGCGATCCTCTCCTTACTCGCTGTCGCTCGTTCCAGGAAACCCAGGTAGACCTAGCAAAATAAATAAACCTAGACCGTAGTGATTTCTGCGGGGAGTTGCCTCCCCACAGTGGGCGGCGCTTCCGACGGCGGGTCGCCGGCAACACTCGTGGTCGTCTCGTCCTGAATGATATAGTGTTACTATAGATAGCTTTTGTGGTCTTGTTAGGCAATTGCAAATCATATTTAAAGTTTTTGTCACCCCCCCTTGGAAATTGGCTTGAAAAATCGGGGGGCAAAAAAATAATTTGTAGGATATGAGTCAAATTTCTTTTTATAGAATCAATTGTGTGGGCTCTACAGTCTGAAAAACTCGAAAAATGAGTCTCCGAGTTGAATTAACGCTTCTAGCACGAAACAGAAATGGAAATTCGAACAATGGAATTTCCGAAAATCGTCCAAAAAAATTTTCCTTCGTTTTTGTCTTTTTTCGTATATTTTTGCATAGAAAATAATAACGTATATATTATAAGCAAGAATAGATTCGGTTTTCACGTTTAAACCTTAAATAAAAATTCTTAAAATTCATGTTTTTTTGCTCGATAAAAAAATTTACATTGTTTTTTTTTCGCCCCCCCCTCTTCAGTAACCGAACCCCGGAAGGACAAAAACTTTATAAAATATTTGTTATGGCCTTATTGACTAATGTTTTATGGAAGAGTCTCGATTTTCTCGAGTTCGATTAGTTTTTGAGTTTCGCAAAAATTTCTGTTTTATTTGTATGAGAGTCCATATACCCCTACCACAGGGGTGAGAGGTCACTAACTATCATAAAATAAATTCAAGACTCCAAAATCTCCCACATGCCAAATTTGGTACCATTTGCTTGATTAGTTCCCAAGTTATAAGGAAATTTGAATTTCATTTGTATAGGAGCCCCCTCCTCCTAAACAGGGGAGGGGTCTTAATTCACCATAGAAAAAATTTCTGCCATCTAAAACTCCCACATGCCAAATTTGGTTCCATTTGCTTGATTAGTTCTCGAGATAAGAGGAAATTTGCATTTCTTTTTTATGGAAGCCCACCCTCTTAAAGGGGAGATGGGTCATTACTCGCTTTCTAAAGAGGAGAGGGGTCTCAATTCACCATAGAAAAAAAATCTTACCTCCAAAACCACTTACATGTCAAATTTGGTTCCATTTGCTTGATTAGTTCTAGAGTTATAAGGAAATTTGTATTTCGTTTGTATGGGAGCCCCCCCTCCTAAAAAGGTAAGGGTCCTAATTCATCATAGAAAAAATGGTTGCTTCCAAAACACTCACATGCCAAATATGGTTCCATTTGCTTGATTAGTTCTCGAATTGTGAGGAAATTTGTATTTCATTTGTGTAGGAGCCCCCCTCCTTAAGTGGGGAGGGGTCCTAATTCATCATAAAAAAAATTCTTGCCTCCAAAACACTCACATGCCAAATTTGGTTCCATCTGCTTGATTAGTTCTCGAGTTATGAGGAAATTTGTATTTCATTTGTATGGAAGCCCCCCTCTTAAAGGGGAGAGGAGTCATAATTCCCCTCCTAAAAAGGGGAGCGGTCCCAATTTACCATAGAATAATTTCTTGTCACCAAAAACACCCACATGCCAAATTTTGTTCTATTTGCTTGATTAGTTCTCGAGTTATGCAGAAATTTGTGTTTCATTTGTATGGGAGCCCCCCCTCTTAGTGGGGGAGGGGTCTCTAACCATCACTAAAACCTTTCCTGGCCCCAAAAACCTTTACATGCAAATTTTCACGCCGATCGTTTCAGTAGTTTTCGATTCTATAAGGAACATACGGACAGACACACAGAAATCCATTTTTATAGGTAAAGATTATTACAAATTTTACTAAACTTTGACGAATGGGACACGTATTATTAAATTTTCGGTTCGCTTGCAAAAATTCAATTGTTTTTCCCAAAATCTAACGCACGTGGGAGTGCATGTGAAGAGTTCTTTACGGTGATAATGCACCATGTTTTACAATGAATATTGTCAGCCATCGTGCAATCAAAAAACGAAATTCGCTAGTTGTATCGCTTCATTCGTGCAGTTAGCGAACGAGTGCTGTACAATTGCAGTCGAAATAGCACCCCCCATCCTGATTTCTTGACTGACCTTGAAGTAGACCTTTTCCCAGCACAGCGACAGTACTTGGAAATGCAGAGATGAAGCTAACGTGGAACCCAACCGGCTTGGTATAAATTTAAAATGATTTCTATGAACAAATCATAGGAGTTGCTATGGGGAATCTATTTTATTCTTTGGCTGTACGTTTTCCATGATAAAAATGGCAAATAAAGTAAGAAAAGCGCTGGCGCAAACGACATTTGTTATATTTTTAAAAAGTAATGAAGTTATCAGAAAGTATTGATAGTTTCTACACCCAAAACTCGGGGAGAATATTTTGTTGTTTTTGAGCAATAATCTATTACTTTTTTCGTCTTATGACCGTACATTAGACGAAAAGAGTAACAACCTAAAAGTAACAAGAAAAATGACAGCTACATCTATGTATGCGTTTTTGCAATGAACCACACATTCGCAAATTGTACTATATGTGTTAGTTAGAGATTAGTTTTTGTAGCTGTATTGATGTGATATTCGCTCATTACTCTATTCTTCACTAACTAAATTTAGCGCTAGCGTATGTGTACACTAGCGCCGAAATCAAGCAGTTGTGATTTTGGAAACCTATTCCCAGTTTTCAAACCACTCTTCATGAATCCATTCGCAGATCGACGTCACTTTTGTCCGTTTGCATCTTATAGGGTATAATAACTATAAGAAGACATTTTTGTACTTGAGTTAATTTCTCTTATGAGTGAAAAGTTGATTGTTGGTAGTTAATTGATTACCCGAAATGCCCAAAAAGTAATGTTTACATCTTTAACAATATTGTTATATCATATTGTTGAGCTGTATTTTTCACATTAATCTTACAAACAGAATCTGTTACAAGAACTCTAACGTATTTACATGGAGAAAATTTGCAAAATGTGACATCTTTTGCATTGTAAATCGTTTAATAGATTTTGCTAAAAATACAATGATAAGTCGCTTAGAACACTATGCACCATATTCGTGCCAATTTTGTTTAAATTGTAGCTTATTGTGCCGGCAAGGTTCAGATCAGTTCAAACTTGTGCTCGTTTGTTCAGTACGACAATGTTAAAAATTGGCAAAGCTGCTAAATTCCAAGATTTTAAAGTTTAGGTGTTGAAAAGGTGTCACTTGAGTGCACAGTGTGCAACAAATTGTGCAACGAATGTAGCGCAATTGTGATTAATGAGCTGAATTATGTAAGACATCGTTCCCTGGAAGGCGCCTAGTACAATGTTCTCAGCGACTTTCCCCTTCTAAAAGTATTCGTTTGGTGAAAATATTGACATTTATACATTGATTATCGAACTCGGAAAATAAATAAATTATTAATAAATAAATTTATAAATTAAAGTGTATTTGATGTTAACTTTATCCTGTTTCAAGCCGAATATATACAAAACTAATTATAAGCTAGAAAAAATTATATGCCTGGGTTCATAATATGAAAAGGGATTACATGTTTGTCATGACCAGAGCTGCTAGTTTGTTTAACTTTTGGAAATTAGTATTCGTTTGCATATCAATTCATTTTTTTCAGAGCGGATGATTGAGAATAAGCTCTATAGTTTATGTTTTCTAAGCAGAACTATATTCTAGAATTCAATGGCCGGTAAGAATAAAATAGTTTGCTTTGTTTCTTCCGTAAGGCTTACACAATAAAAGCAATGCAAACTGTTTTATTCATATGGCTCAATAGAACAATTTCTCGTTTACTCGTTTAACGTTGTACTTTAGCTGAAAAAATATACTGCAATTCAGTAAACAACCATGGTTTTCAAAATATCCGATAATGGATAATTAGTTGCTTTTTGCCCAGAAATTCTGGCCGCGCAGTTTTACTCTTTCGTATTGGAATACGCAAACAAAACTTACCAATACGCCCACACTTTACAGATGCAAAGCAGGGAGCTAACAGGCAGCCATATTTTGCAGCTAACATCGAACATATTGCTAGTTGGCAACAACTTTTCAAAAGACCAATCTACAAAATGTAAACAAACCGAGTAAGGGTTATTCTCTACTGGGCTAGCATTGGAAAAAACACCCCACACGGTTTAATTATATTCTTCAAATTGGCCCTTTTGTCGGTCACGTTGCTCTCTGTTATGTCCCATCTGATGCTTCTGTCAGTACGAGTAGCAGATGGTTGCTTAGATGTTTTGATGATTGCACAAATGGTAATGCTGTCATCATCTTTACAATAAAAAAAACAACAGACAGTTCCGGATGATGGTTTTCAGCCGAATAATTTTCGTTCGAATACGGCCCGCGGTTGCTGTAATTTGTTACAGGAAGGAATAGGGCTGCTAGTCCCCCGATGCAAACGGTAACGGTTAGCAAATTCAACGTACAACGCACATTCACATTCAGCGTTTTTGTATTGAGTGCTATCCAACAGTCATGCTATGAATGTAAATCAAAGCGCAGGCGCAAACAGCAAACAGTTGGGCTGTATAATGTATACAATATGCATTAGTATATGTTATTATTCAACCGGCGACGAACGCTATTACTCTTTAAGTAACAAAGTTGTTACTAAAAGAAGAATTTTTCGTTATTCCTTTTAAAGTAATAGTTTCAAGTTTTGGGGGTATGTATTGAATTCTAAGTATTGAATAGTTTTAAGATTTTCAGGTTTAAACAAGGACATCAAAAACGGATCGGGCAGTAAATTCTGAATATATTTTTGAGGAGAACCATCTGATAACGTCGAATAATATTAGACCGTATGAATAAAAGAGTTAGAGCCAGCTCTCTCATAAGATTTACACGGGAAAAGCAAAGCAAACTGTTTTATTGATACGGCCTATTAAGTTGCTTCATTCTATCAATAAATCCTGGAAATTAGATGTTGCTAAAGATCTGAATATTTTCTTGGAGTTATGCTTTTGCGGTTGTTCAGCTTTTTCAAGAAATGTATGGATTTAACCAATTCTTTCTTAATAATAGTTATTTTCAAGAAAATGTTCAGAAAAGTTAGAAAACTATTTGCTAACTCCATGACATTCGCTTGCACTAATTTGATAATAAACTTACCACTACAAACGACACACATAAACTACTTATTTCTCATCATGACATTCACCTAATTAGCTACACTTGATTGGAGGAAAAATCTGCCAATGACGAACAGAAAGCTTATGGGGTCGAGTTACAAATACCTCCTCGACCGTCTACGTCAAGTGGTGACATTGACATACAACCCATTGAAACATAGAATCCTCACTACGATGCGTAAGAGCGAAATTGTGCATATTTTTTCCCATTCTGATTCGATGCTCGACTAACCCGTTTTCACCATTAGAGCTGAACGTCGAGTCGAGTATCGTCGTCGTAATAATGTGTGCGGTTTGCATCGAGCGTACTTGTGCACGAAAGTGCGCGCGACTAAATTGAATAGTAACTCGATTGTGAATTTTGCATTCCCACAGAAGATTAGTCATTAGTGCCGTGCAGTTCCGTTCCGATCTTCTGGCTGCGTTTTGCGGTTTGTCAGCGCTTGAATGTTCCAGTGGGGGGTTTCAATATCTCCGTTTCCACGAGAGTCACTCCGCTCCACGTATATTCCACGCGATTCCCGTGCTCTCCACATTCGACAGAAAACACGAGAAGTCAAGAGCTATACGTTCGGAAATAAGAGGATCCCAAGAGGACGAACGGGACGACCCCGGGCCCCGGGTTGTGGGGTGCACGATCATGGCAGAATACATCGCCTGCCGTTGCTCATGGATGACTGCACTTTGTCGGGTTCTCCCGGTTCAGTTCGAAGAGTGGATGGAATTTTTAATTTTAATTGCTTTCGTAAGCAGTAAAATGGAAAATTGAATCTAACTAGATGAAAATTATCTTTCCTTTTCGTATTTTATCATCCTTCCCACGGGACAGGTATTTATCTGTGGTGGTCAGGGATGAATTGTGGCCGGAGGGTTTTTGCATCATTCCTTCCTAGAAAGGAGATATATGCTCAAACGACCATTAAATACTGTATCCAACGCTGGCATAATTATTATAATGAGATTTCTAATGAACCTGTTTAGAAGAAAATTTGGTCACGATATATAACAATCTCAGCCTCAAGGTTTCAATTTAGAGTAACACTCGGCACCATCATTAAGGGTAGTGATTAAGAAAAACAAACTAAACGTTATGAAACATCACCGCCTTCACCCCTGCTCGACGGAGAAAGCCAAACCACTTGGTCCCAGCTCGCCCTTTAGTGCTCCATAGATTGAAGGCGAAAAAGTGTGTAAAAGCGCATCCTTTGGAGGTAAAACGTTCCTTTCTCTGCTAAAAACCGCCAGCTCATTCTGTGTTCTTTTCACACTCTCTCTCCACTCACTCACACTATGAGCCTTTTTTCCGTGTTTTTCCTTTCATTCCAACCGCGGTAGATGTGGAAAAAATAACGATCTCATCTAATGTGGCCGTAATTGGAAATTGTCGCTTGTAACCGCACCATCAAAGATACGGACAGTGCAACCCCGCCGTACTAGGTTTGCCAGTACACGAAACGGGACGATCGCGACCGGAATCGCAACCGGAGATTGAGGGGGCAGCACGATAGGGCTTGGCCAAGGTGAGCAAAACCCTTGCCACTAGTCGTGGTTACGTACTAACTGTGGCTTTTGGAGAGTGGTTAGAGTAGGGATGAAACATTTTGCTCGTTAAGGGCTACGTGACATGTTGGAGATGTGAAGAAAAATGGAGCAAAAGGCAAAGAATAATTTAAATCCTCGGCTCAGTCATGGCTGAATTTTCGAATGACACTTTGCTTGTTTTTCAAAAAAAAAGGGAAAAATAACGAATCCCCGAGCTGGCAAACGGGCAAGTGCACCAGCAGCTGTAAGAATCCTTCGGGATTCCAATTGGGTCGGCGAGACAGTGAGCTGTAAAAATAAAAAGAAATAAACGGGACCGTGGGAAAAGGGAAAATTCATGCAAGAGTCGCTCGGGTGCAGGCGAAATCTAGGTTAATTGCAAAAATTGAAAAGTTCGCTTAATCTGGTCCGCTTCGCTGCATTCCGAGTGGAAAAGCTAACTTGTAGAAAATAGGCGAATAATGGAAAATAAATTTAATACGGGATTTCTTTCTGTGGCTCCGGCGTGTAATGGGGAATGCAAAGGTTCTGGCTGAACGAAATGCAGTCAGCTGGAACAAACTTATTTTAGAGACAAACCAGAATGGTTGAGCAGAAAAAAAATCGGGAGCCAACCAAAGTTTACTGCTTGCCTGCCCAGCCCAGCAGCAACAGCAACGGCAGCAAGCAATGCGAGGAGGAGTTAAGCTGTGAAATTGCGGAATCGAATTAATTTGAAAACAACCGAAATTCTTCATTGCCGGTCCCGCACAGTTACTGCGGCTGAAAGTTGCAGCTGGACTCGGTCGTTTTACGAGTTTTCCGGACAGTAACTTTTATTCTTTGTTAGGTTTTTATAGCAATTTATACTGTTGCGCTAATGTATTCAAAGTTGTTGAACAAATGAGGACAGTTTAAAGTTACATTTTCGGAATGGTTTCTAAATCTTAATTTGCACTTTTCAGTTGACAGCGGGTGGCTTAATTAAAAGGGGTTTACTGTTCTTCGAAGTTGTGATATTCAATATCTGTTTGAAATGAGTGACTGAACAACAGCGACGAAGTTTTAACTTACACAAACTAGTATGTAAATTTCAGAGTTGAAAAGACAATCACGTAGTATGAAATTACTCATTTGTAAAAATGAATAATCAACACGGCGTCATACTTTTCATCTGTTTTGCTGAATTAGCATCACTCTAATCATTTATCATGTCAAAAGAAATATCTGTTACAATGTAAAATTTATCTCTGATAAAATTAAAATCTTTAGAGTATTACCATAAATCAATTTCTATTTTCCATTCTGCACCACTGTGCATTAGATAGAATCAATTGCCAAAACGAAATTCGTTTTGTTGTTAGTTAAAAGGCTACCTAATACCGTATTTAGAAGCAGAGGAAACTGCATTCGGCATTGTGCTGTTGAGAAGACTAAGCGTCAGATATCAGCCCAAAAACTACAATTAGAAACTGTGAAAATTATATTTTCAGAGAAGCTGGGGGTAGTCTTGACTCAGGGACACTCGCTGGCTGCTATATATTTTACACGAGCAGATTGTCCGCCAACTGCGAAAATGCATAAACATAATTTCCTGCGTTCAACAACACGTCGCCGTGTAGATAAACTTGGGGCAAGTTGGTGTTCTTTAACTGAACCTCAGCAGTCCGTTTGCCGACTAAAGAATAGCAATAAATAGCATGCCACAGAATCAAATTCAGAACTTTCGTAGTCGGCGTTTCTTAGGGAAGTAATTTGTGGCTATGTTCGTGTTGATCCGTCAATGATGTCGATGGCGTGCACAAGATTGTTATTTAAATGATCTTTCATTCATTACCCAGCTAGTACCAACTCGTATATCAATGTGCGAAAACTATCATAAATATCTCCTAACAAACTCGAAATCGTAACTAAAGCTGGATAAAGTGGGATCAAGTTGATTTTTTGTCGTATATAATGATAATGACTGACATACATACGATTTTCAGCACAAAATCGTAGAATAGTACGGAGCGACTCGCGCTTAATCGGATATTATCGTATATAAATACTTATATAGTCGTAACGCTCAAAATTATTCGTAATCACGTATATCGCCTCCAAAATAGTACGGATATGCCAATTTTGCGCATGAAATACGATTTATTTAGCATGTAGATCTGTATGTAGCGCTGTATTACATATGAAAATTCTAGCTGGGTATACTCTTATTAAGGTATTTGTGACCAGTTTTGGTAATGAAAACCATCATTAGAGTGTAATAAAACCCTTATTGTTGCTTGGGATGTCTGCATATAACAGATATTTCAGATACTTCCATAAAAAAGTTATTTAGCGGGTTTGAATCTTACGATCTAAGTGACTATTTAACAGATTGTGTAATTGTGAAGAACCACGAATGCCTATGTTGATAGATATACATTCTATTTGTAGAAATATCAACGATTATGAATGGACTGTAGAATCTGCCAGAAACTCAAGGAAAAAATCGCAAAAGAGCTGAAACGATCATTTGTCTCTGGTCCTGATGGTCTGTCTGTATTTTTAATGCAGCACAATCTGCCTTGGTATTTCTATGCAATTGATCTTTTGTTTGTCATCTTGGTACTTTTCTTACAGAGCATGAACTTTGGGGGATGATTGATGGTTATGTGTCACAATCCTTTCAAAAAAGTATGAAGTTCCGCAAGGTAACAATTTCGGACCACTGTCGTTTATTTTGTTCTTCAAATATGCTGCTCCGGCTCTAGACGGAAACTCGAAGAGCTTGTAAAGTGAGAGCCATAAAGGATGCGCTTCTACTTTACTAAACATTTTCTTACTAAACTAACGTCTACTAACGGTCTTACCCGTTAAAGGGTTAAATCATGCGACAAGTTGATTTAAGGGACTAAGTGACTGGTAGGTTTCTTACAAATGAATGATGATACCCCGTAAGGTATACGGACGTGAGATATAATAGGTATTAGGTATATGGGTACGAGACCGACAGGGCGTGAGGCTGAATGAGTGCGAGAGCTAATGTAAACGATGATATTTAATAAGGTTTGGTGAACGGTTGGATGATGCGTTACATAGACCCTAGCCTACAGTAATCCTTAGCTTCTTATCCAGTTACTCCTATCCCTACCTCCTCATGGTACCAGCCGGAGTACGAGAAACCTTATCGGGTAACTAACCCCGATGGAAACTAATGAAGTATACCGACAGGGAAGGAGGCGAAAGTGCGAGCATTGATTGTAGCAACGAGGCCTAGTCAGTCTTGAACTTCTGTTATCATGTCAGGGGTGGCTCTTGGTGACTTGACGATTCCTCAATTCATTGTATGGCACATTATGAGCGGCTTACGACAGCGTCTGATCCGGTGCGGGCGGCTGAATTAAGAAATATGTTGTCTCGGTATTACACCTAAGCAGGAGATCATCATCACGAGACTTGGTAGCGTGGCCCTAGCAAGGCAACCTACCTAAATCTAAAACTACTGCGGAAAATCACGAAAATTCGTCTCGGAACATGGGGCATGGTTAAAAGCCACGAAATGAGAACTTGGAGTGAATGATTGGCACCTTAAACTGCAGATCGTTAAAATTCGTGGGTGGCGACAGGGTACTGCTTGATATGTTAGAACCCAGAAATTTCGGCGTCGTGACACTGTAGGATCTCTTAGGATTTTAACGTAGTCATCATTTCACCGAAAATAATCAACAACTATCATAAATAATTAAGTTACGGCGACAACCCCCCCAAAAAAACTGTCTGTCGAAAATACGAGAAGGTGTGGAGCACTCATGGCGCCGAGGCTCAATTAAACTACAGCGGGAACTAGGAATGGGTTTTGTAGTGATGAGCAGAATGCAGGATTGTGTGATGAACAGGAAGGCGATCAAGAAGAGAATGTGTATGTTAAGGATGCGTTCTATGCGCAACTGAAGGCAACGTACGACAGCTATTCACCACGGGACATCAAGATCGTCATCGGAGATATGAACGACAGGGAAGTGATTTATAGACCGGTGATTTTGTTTTTTATCAGCCGAGAGCCGGGGTATCTTGCCGTATCAAGAATTCCTCTCCATTGTAGGTACTCAGTCCTGGGCTAATCATTGCCATTTCGTTGCGCGTCTCGACACACGTTCCTCGGCTAGATCGGCGATCGGACCCCGTAGCAATAACGGACATGCATCAACTTTGCAGCTTCTTGAGGTCTGGTGTTCAGAAGCATTTTCTTTCCTTGCGAAGATATCCACAAAACCATCTGAAGTTGAACCAACCATTAAACCAAATCGAACTTACTTTCCACGATGACCGGTGTTTCTCGAACATCACCAACATACGGTCCTTACGGAGTGCAGATATCCACTAGGATCATTATCGGCGACAAAGCCGCCGTCTTAGGTTAAACATTCGGCAATTAGGTAACACACGAGTTGCTGAGAACTCAGAACCATAGCGTGACATTGTAGTGCCCTTGACGAAGACCCGATTTAGCACTTCCTCGTTTCTTAATGTCTTCCAAGTTATTATTTTTGATAAGATTTTAGATTACCAACCAGATTCTGAACCTGAGCTGAATTCTGAACCACAATTGTTTGAAGATTTTTTGTTGCAAATTTTGCAACAAATTTTTGAACATATTCGGACTAGATTCTGGACCACATTTTTGATCAGGTTTTGGACCAGATATTGGACCTGGTCCAAATTCTGGGCTTGGGCCACATTTTGGTCCATATTTTTTATCAGATTTAGGACCTGATTCTGGAACTGGACCACGTTATAAACCAGATTTTGGACCCCACTTTAGATCAGTTTTTTTTTAGCCACATTTTGGACCACATACAGATGTGGGGCCACAGTTTTTTGCTCAGTTTTTTACACCACCAACCAGATATTGGATCGGGTTTCAAACCAGATTCCGGACCTGGATCATATTTTGGACCTAGACTACACCGTGAACCACATTTTTTTTATCAATATTTGTTTAAGATTTTGCAACAGATTTGGACTAGATTCTAGACCAAATTTTGAACCACATTTTTGATAAGATTTATGACCATATATTGGATCAATTTTTAGATTCAGATTCTGGACTTGCTCTCGGCCACATTCTGGATCTGCATTAGATTTTGGACCACAAAATGTCCACAAAAGCCTGACAAAATGTCAGATTTGGACCAGATTTTGTATAAGAGCTTAAACCACATTTTGTATCACATTTTGAACCTCAGTTTTTATCAGATTCTAGACCTGGATCACAATCTGGATCGGGCAAATCTTGGACCTACATCAGATTGCAGGCAAGTTTTTGAGCCGCATTTTTATCAGCTTGAGTGCTTTACCGAGGTTCAGGACGCTTATGGCTCCTCCTAGAGCTAGCGCCCTTATCGGGGGCCAGTCTGGCTAACTGGAGCCAGATTTTCTATCAAATTTTAGATCAGATTTTTAGGTAGATTTTGGATCTGGGCCATATTTTGGACCTGGACTATATCGTGGACCACATTTTTTGTCAAATTTTATTCCAAATTTTAGAACAGATTTAGATTATGAATCATATTTTGAACCATTTTTTCATCAGACTCTGGACCCAATTTTTCGCGTGGTTCCAGAGTCGTAGCGTGACATTGTAGCGGCCCTGGCGGCTGCCCGATTTGGAGCACCCTCGTTTCTTAAATAAGTGTTTCTTTGAAGGTTTTTTTTGCAGTTAGACTGTCATACATGATTCGTACACCTCTCTATATCCTGTACTGCGCTGCACTCGAGAGTGCCTTACTGAGGTTCAGGTCGTTTAGGGCTCCCCCTAGAGCTAGCGCCTTGTCGAGGGGCAGTCTGGCTAACTGCACGCTACGTCGCTGTGAGAATTACGTGCATACTGGATGAAGCTCTACTTTCCTCTGTGGTGGTAGGTGCTTCGACTCTCGAAGACGGAAGGAGCACACCTGGTCAAGTATGAACGAACGCGGAATGAGTTGATCACGATCATGATGAGAAAATAGCGCTCCGAAAAATCCTCTCGAAATGACGGGAGTACAAAGCGCTCACGCGACATTTTGACTACGTCTTTCAGGAAGGTAGCTAGTAAAGGGTGTCATTCCAAAAAATCTTTCTCGAAAAGTGGTCAGGTTTTGAACGCTAATAGCTTAGTGGTTTCCCGCACGATTTTCAATATTCTTACACCAATCGATTGGAAAATCTTCTAATAATTGGCCCAAAACGAAGCAAAGTACGGATTCTTGATGTTGAACTATTGCAAAATTGAAAATAATGAACCTATGTTTTACCAGAATTCTCGCTTCGTGATTGGTTGGAAGATTCTTTACGATGATCTAAACCTATACCAATTTGATATCTGTGCTTGGGAAGTGTGCCAAAACAAGTGACAAAGTTTCCTCATTTCTACAAGATCTCTCAACACCGCGGTTAAACCTAGACCATTTTGATGTCCATGCTTGGGAAGTACGCCAGAAAGAGTAACAAATCCCCCTCGTGCCAACAGATTTCTTACGAACGCGATTAAACCTAATCCAATTTGATGTTCATGTTAGGGAAATGTGCCAGAAAAAATGACACAAGTTCGTTGTCCGAACAGATCGCAAATTCTTTACTGCGAAACGATTAAACCTAGGCGAATTTGATATCTGTGTTGGAAAAATGTGCTACAGCTGTAGTGTTCGGTTATAATATGACTCTGTATGAATACGCATGTTTGCCGTTTCATTAGAAGTGTAGTGAAAAGATGTGCTGTTAATAAAATAAGATTGAATTGGTAAAATCCCTTCAACGTTGGGAACCATGGGTAATAAAAACAATCTTTAATTTCTGTAAGGTAGCAGGAAAGCAATAATTTGTGTTCTTGATTTTGTTAAATGGTTTCCAAATGCACATAGAAAGACCTCTGAAACCTTTTGAGGATTGAACGTATGCAATGTTATAACTTTGATAAATGTTACATACAACGCATGTAGCATGTATATATGTTGCATATAGCATGTATACATGAAGAATCGAATGATTACATGCATGGATACATGCTACTATCACTACAAAGAGACTTACGTAGTCCTGCGTCACCTATATATGCGATCGTGTCTTGTACACAACCTCTCTGATTTTTTTCGTAGATTTCATGACGGCATACGATACTGTCGAACGCCAGTACGTATGGCAGGTAATGTACGAGAACCGTTTTCCGGACACTGACGCGTCCGATTAAAGCCAGCCTGGAGATAAGTTCATATATTTGAAATCTCCGGTCACTGCTGGCAATGATACTCGTAAAAAGATTCCACAGCGCATTCAAGTTGGAATTCGGGCTTGCCTTTCCCTCCGCAAGACGTTTTGATCAAGGAGCATTCGCCGACGATAAGGCTGATGACGTGCAAAGCGCTAATCAGGCCGGTAGTCCACTATGCAATTGAGGCTTTAGCTTTACAATTAGAAGATATATTTGCACTTACCGTATTCGAACGAACTGTGATGCAAACTATTTTTGGCACAGTATAAACTGAAAGGAAATGGTGGCACAGGCGTATAAACCACGAACTGCAGACACTCCTTGGAGAGATATTCATCGTGCATCTGACGAAAATCGGAAGAGTACAATGCGCTAGCAACGTCGCAAGGATGCTATACGACTGATGAAAATTGCATCACAAGATGGGACCTTACAAGAGCTTGTGATGGCATCAATCGTGCTTTGGCCAAATTGTCAAAGTTTGGATTCGGTGGCAGGGATATCAGTTGATTAAGCACGTGAGATACGTGAGATTGGTCACTAATTAGCAGGGCATGCATCTGAGATGCCTCAAGGTTGCCACCTCGGACTGTTAATATTCCTTTTATACTTCAACAATGTTTTAAGCTGGAGGTAACTATGTATATTTCGTTGGCACTTTTAAAATATTCAATCAGGTAAGCCCTTTAGCCGATGTCTGTTTGCTTCAGCAACAGTTGGATAACTTTGTAAATTGAAGTACTATAGTATAAACGGTCTTGGGCAACTGGGGTAAAATACCCAATCGGGGGAAAAATACGCCACGCAATATACATGTTTGACCGCATTTCAAGGTCAAGACTAATAACTCAAGGTTGGTCTATACATAAAATAAGGTTTATGTAGGTATCATTGGTATAAATACTTTAGCTTTCAGTTCATCCAATTTTCTCATTTTTCGCCCCAGGCGACGCTTCCTCACTCTTAAAAAAAGTGACAATACATTTTCTTGATTTCCTTTCTGCGGTACCCCACGTGAGTTAAATTTTAACCAATGTTAATACACATACTCTTCACTGTTACGAAGAAGGGAGAGTCTTTCTGTAGGGAAGAGCCTCTTGAAAATAAAATAAGCTGAAATATACCGTGTATATATGTACACTTCACGTACTATTGAATGAAATGTTGATGAAGTTAGGCTCACCTTCATCCTCCTACGCGAAAAACACAAGTGGATACTTCAAACAGCACTCGCAAAATGCGCAAAAATGAAATTTTATACGCCATAGACACCTAATTTAATTGCAACGGTTAGGTTCTCCCTTATATCAAGTAAAAAACAAAATTTTAAGAAGAAAAGGCTTATCCGCTTCAGAGAGATGGAAGATAGACGAGTGGGTGCTTTAAGCTGTCTAAGCTGTGGCTCAGACATCGCCTGGAATTAAAATTTCGGAACGAGGTGTGGATGGGCGCCATACTTTTAGTTCGTAAAATGATCATAAGAAATCTATAAATTGTATACGATTTCATGCTCTTGTGTGATGATAGAACCAATTTTTTCACAAATTTGGGTAGCATTCTAAAATAATTTAAATGAGTAGAAACACATGTTCAATTCACTGCGGCTTTCATCCTTTTTCGCATATAACTAACCATGTTTAAATTACACGTCACGAATGTTAAGAAATTAAAATGGAAAACCCCTGATTCAAGTAACAATCTGTGCATTTGTTTTCAGCTTCAGATTCACCTGATTAGTTTGCACGACACGCACGATCGTACACAGGGCGACGAAAGACAGCTCGAAGCATATTGTGCTACAGCTTGTGAATGTTGATTAATCAGTGCTACAGCAAAACTTCGAATGTAAATACACTCGCCTGGCATCGAACGCCATTATCCCTCGCTTTTCCTAACATCGGGTACGGAATCTCCATATTCATTCACCAGCCACGAAAAACCTGCTGCCAGGGAAAGATTTCACCGTAGGGACGTAAACGCAGCTATCCGGAAGTCACGTCGACAAAACAGGTATAAAAATACTTCGATAAATTCGATTACCTATGCTAAGTACACCCTTTTCACAGCTCGCGGCGCACATTTAGGTTGGTGTTGGCTGGCGGAGTAATTTTATCCTGTGAGAGCCGAGTGTTTGTGTCGTCACGTAAGCGCGCCCCAACAACGACGTTCAATTATGTCGGCGTTTGTACTTTATACCTAAATACAATGCGGAAGCTACGGGAAAAAAATCCCCCTTGTTTAGTGGCTCTGTTGCTTAGACCCTTCTTTTTGGGGTTTTGTACTTTTCTCTGAAGTACATAATAATAATAGAAATTTTCCATGGCTTCATTGAGTTTTCCCGGTTGCACCTTGCGGGTTATTTTTCTGGAAAGATGAGTTTAGAGAGGATATTTGCAAGGGTCGTATTTGTTTCTTCTTGATCATCTTGTAAATATAGTTTTCTCAAATCCATCGTATGCGTGTGCCATCGAAATGGTGCTGATTGACTCGCGTGAGGTAGGATTCCGAAATACGGGGTCACGAAACGTGCTATTGATTTTTTGGTCATTTACAATTCAGCTATCAGTCAGTGTACGGATAAGAAGGGCGAACGTATTTCGGTACGATTAGGAAATTCCTATACACGAAGGTGTGATGTTTGTTCATGATTTATGGATGAAGTATTTTTGGTTACTCTGTGAAACACGCTAGTTTTCTATTTAAAACAGGTGCAGTTAGTTCTGTTCCGAATTACTGTAATCGAAAATCCAACGAAGCTATTTTGATGTTTAAAAAACATCTAACGATAAGTTTTTCCGGCAAAAACTATTCGATCAAGCAGCCACTAGTGAATTTTTATCAGCAACGTCTACTCTGCAAAATTAGAAATTCGAACAATGAGCACTTTGTATCTACGATTTTATGCTTTTAAATTGATATCCCTCGGAGTACTAAACTCCTACAATAAATCAAAAGTTTTTGCTATTGCAAAAAAAACTGAGTTAAATAATATTACTCCTACTGATTTATATAGGTACAATCAATCATTCACAATCAAATTTTGTGCCAATATTTTACTCTTCCAACCACTGTGGGAGAAATAGATGAAACTTTTTGCCTTAATTGATAGAATAATGAACAGCTAACAATCAACCAATCGGGAGGGGGAGAATGAAAAACTTCTGAACCCGTGCTTCGTCAGTACTCTTACTTGATCTGACATCATCGTTTCAGTGTGGTGTATTGAGCAGAAAGACAAAAAAAACGGAACGCTGCTGTATGTCATCAGCATAACTATGCTAATTCAACTGATTTCACTCTTGCGGAGGAAAATCGACAACTATTTTTTTTCATTGCTTTCTTGGGTTATCTTCAGAGTAGCGGTTCGATTTCAGGATTTTCCTCGACAATTTCGCACCACCTTCTTCACTACGGTATGGGCAAGAAATTTGACTCGGAAAAACTATTCATCTGCAAGCGAAATGTTTATTGCGCTCAGGTTTGTACTTACGACGAGCGTCGGTGAGGTACCGACAGACCGACGGACCGACCTACCGAGTTGAGGAAACTCATTAAAAGCGAACCCATTAGAGGCGCAGTGACCGTAAACGAAGAAGTTTTTCTCCATCCGCTCTCCTAATCTATCGTACGTGGGTGGTGCTTAGCTTCTCTATTATAACGTCATTTGGAGCAGACTGATAATTTAACCTACACTGATCGTCAGGATCTTTTGGCTTCCAGAAGTTGAACGGTTTTGGATGGATTATGTTTGATTATTTTGTCATTAACTGTATATTAGAGTTTGATTTATCGTTCAAGTATAAAGTTCAAGCAGTTGTCATTGACTTTTTGGATTTCAAAAGCAGCTAAAAATAATTCTGTTCGAAGGAATGTATTTTTTGCGTTATGATGGACAGACAAAAGGTAGTAAACTGTACTCAAAATACTTAGTTATAACTAATTTAGACCTCAAATCCCCTTTGTTAGGCTTTAACGACCGCTTTAAAATGAGAATAGTAGAAGATAATCGTATTTTTCAGTTATTGTTAAAGCAAAATTGCAAACATTACCACTTGGAACACAGAATAGCATTAGCTCATCAAATTCTTACGATTTGGCTAGAAACAGTTCTCGAAAATTCAATTAGTGTTCGAAAATTAGTGTTTTCAAGTTTTACCCTAATTTATTTTTATCATGCTTTTCACCGCAGTTTCCCATATTCCTCCCATATGGGTACGGTGAATGTTCGTTTAATTCTAATGTTTGAAATGTATGGTATGGGGTATGATCTGGTTTGGTTTTTGGATCTGGTCTGGTTTGGGGTTTGATCTAATCTGGACTGGTTAGGGGTCTGGAATGAGGTCTGGTATGGGGTCTGGCTTGGTAGGGTTGGCTTTGGCTTGGGGTCTGGTCTTGTTTTGAGTCTAGTTTGGATCTAGTTTTGAGTGTGGTTTGGGGTCTGACATAGAGTTAGGTCTGATCTAGTTTTTGGTCTAGTCAGGGGTCTAGTAAACTTGGATTTGGTTTGAGGTTTTGGGTCTAGTTTGCTTTAGGGACAGCTCTTACTGACTCTCTCTGGGGTCTGATCTGGGATTCTGATCTGGTCTGATCTATTTTTGAGTCTGGTCTGATTAGGGGTCTGGCCTGGTTTGTTTTAACTATAGAGCGGGCGCGCTAATGTACTGCAAAAAAAGACGTTTTCAACAAACGGAAAAATCATCGAAATTTTATTCAAATCACACGAGGTTTTGGTGGTATTCGAGGATCTACTCTTCCTCTTTCTAATAATGTCAAAATATAGGGCACTATTCTGTAAGCCACGTAAAGCAACTCGTCTCTACCCAGTCACTGTCGAGTGTCGAGTGCGGAGAGAAGGGGCAGCATAGCGGCTCGATGAATAACCATTGCTCTGTTTTAGTTACGTGTTACTAACAGTTCAGTCACTAGCCTTTTAGTGGTCGACTCAGTCGAGGTACTCTACGAAACCGTGTCGCGTGTGACTTACATAATGCCGAAAGTGCACTAGTCGAGCAAAGTGATACTCGGTGTGACTTACAGAATAAGGCCCATAGTAAAAAGAAACAAAAAGAGGGGTCGAAAACAGCCTGTAAGAATAGTGCCATCCGCGTGCGTGCAGTCAGAACAACAGCACGCCCACTTCAGGGTTAAGGTCGGCTCAGACCTGTTGGGGTCTGGGCCGGTTTTGTGTCGGGTTTAAATCCAGTTTTGTCTTAAGATATTAATTCTATTCAGAAGAATTGGATTTCAAATACTCTCTACTAGGCTTCAGCGGCCATTTGATAATGCAAATAGTAGTTGATAGTCTTATTTTTCAGTTATTATTAAAGTGAGATTGCACATAGTTGCGAATATTTCCACTTGGAAAACGTTAAAGCATTAGCACAATGAGCACTTATGATAATAAACACGCTTCAATTTGGCTCGAAACAGTCCTCGAAAGTCCGCATGGTGTTTTCAAGTTCTACCCTTATGTGATTTTTTCATGCTTTTCACCGCAGCTTCCCATATTCCTCCCATATGGGACCGAAGGTATGATAAATGTCCATTTAATTCTAATACTGGAAAGAAATTCCGCGATGATGTCATTGAATTTGGCAGATTGAATGGTCTGGTCTGCTTTTGAGTCTGATTTGGTCTAGTCTGAGGTCTGATGTGGTCTGGTTTAGGGTCTGATCTGGTCTGGTTTGGAGTTTGACCTGGTTTGGTTTACTGATCCGATCTGGTTTCGGGTCTCGTTCTGAGTCTAGTCTGAGTTTGGGGTCTAGTCTCGTTTAGGGTCCGCTTTGACCTGGAGTCTGGTTTGATTTGGGGTCTGGTCTGGTCTAGTTTTGGGGTCTTTCCTGGTATGGAATACGATTTGGTCTGGTTTCAGGTCTGGTCCTAGGTATGATCTGATCGGATTTCAGCTCTGGTCTGGTTAGGTTTCGGGTCTGGTTTGGTCTAGTTTTGGGCATGGTTTGGGGTCTTCCCTGATCTCGGGTTTGGTCTGGTCTAGTTTTAGGTTTAGGTCTGATCTGATCAAGTTTTCGCTCTGGTCTGACCTGCTTTGGGGTCTGATCTGGTTTGATATGGAGTCTACTCTGGAATGGGGTCTGATCTGGGGTTTGTTCTAGTATGAAGTTAGGTCTGGTTTTGGGTCTCTACTCGTTTTAACTTCTAGTCTAGTTAGGTTTTTCATCAGGTGTAGGCTAGTTTCGGGTCTGGTTTGGGGTCCTCTCTAGTTTTAATTTGGCCTGGTTAGGTTTCGGGACAGGTCTGGTCTAGTTTTGGACAGGTCTGGTCTGGTTTGGGATCTTCCCTGGTCTGGGGTCTGATCAGATTTTCGCTCTAGTCTGACTTGGTTTGGGGTCTGGTCTGGTTTGAGGTCTGATCAGGTTTGATGTGGAGTCTACTCTGGTCTAGGGTTTACTCTAGTACGAGATCTGGTCTGGTTTTGGGCCTCGACTGGTTTTAATTTGGTCTGGTTGGGCTTCGGGCAGGTCTGCTCTAGTTTTGGGTCTGGTTGAGGGTCTTCCCTGGTCTGGGTTTTAGTTTGGTCTGTTCTAGGGTTTGGTCCTGGGTCTGATCTGATTGGGTTTCACCTCTGGTCTGATCTAGTTTACGGTCTGATTTGGTTTGGTGTGGAGTCTTTTGTGGTCTGAGGTCTGATCTGGGATTTGATCTAGCATAGGGTCTGGTATGTTTTTGGGTCTCGTCTGCTTTTAATTTGGTCTAGTTAGGGTTCGGGTCAGGCCTGGTCTAGTTTTGGGTCTGATTTGGAGTCTTTCATGGTTTGTGGTTTGGTTTGGTCTATTCTGGTTTTAGGTCTGATCTGATTGGGTTTCTGATCTAGTTTAGGGTGTGATTTGGTTTGGTGTGGAATCCACTTTGATCTGAGTCTGACCTGGAGCCTGTTCTAGTATGGATTTTGGTTTGGTCTGGTTAGGTTTCGGGTCTGGTCTGGTCTAGTTTTCGGGCGGGTTTGGCGCCTTCCATGGTCTGGGATTTGGTCTGGTCTGTTCTGGGGTCTGGTCTACTTTTAGGTATGGTCCTGGGTCTGATCTGATCGGATTTTGGCTCTGGTATGATCTGGTTTAGGTCTTCCCAGCTCTGTGGTTTAGTCCGGTCTCGTTTTAGGTCTAGTCCTGGGAATGATCTGATCGGGTATTGGCTGTGGTCTGATCTGGTTTGCTCTAGTATGAAGTCAGGTCTAGTCTAGTTTGGGCCTGGTTTGGGGCTTCCCTGATTTTAATTTGGTCTAGTTAGGTTTCGGGTCAGGTCTGGTCTAGTCTTGGGTCTGGTTTGGGGTCTTCCCTGTTCTGGGATTTGGTCTGCTCTGGTTTTAGGTTTGGTCCTGGATCTGATCTGATCGCGTTGGAGCTCTGGTCTGATCTGATTTGGGGTCTAGTGTGGTTTGGGGTCTGACATGGTCTGGTGTGGAGTCTACTCTGCTCTGAGGTCTGACCTGGGGCTTGCTCTAGTATGGGGTCTGGTCTGGTTTTGGGTCTTGTCTGCTTTTAATTTGGTTTGTTTAGGGTTCGGGTCAGGTCTGGTCTCCTGTTGGGTCTGGTTTTTAGTCTTCCCTGGTCTGGTCTGTCCGGAGGTCTGGTGTAGTTTTATATCTTGTCTGATTTGGTTTCGGGTCAGGTCTGCTCTAGTTTTGGGTCTGATTTAGGGTCTTTCCTAGTCTGGGTTTTAGTTTGGTCTGTTCTGGGGTCTGGTCCTGGGTCTGATCTGATCGGGTTTCAGTTCTGGTCTGATCTGGTTTGGGGTCTGATTTGGTCTGGGTCTGACCTGGAGTCTGTTCTAGTATGGATTTTGGTTTGGTCTGGTTAGGTTTCGGGTCTGGTCTGGTCTAGTTTTCAGACGGGTTTGGAGTCTTCCATGGTCTGGGATTTGGTTTGATTTGTTTTTGGCTTTGGTCTGGTTTTAGGACTGATCCTGGGTCTGATCTGACCGGGTTTTACCTCTGGTCTGATCTGGTTTGAGTCTGATTTGGTCTAGGACTAGGCTTTAGGTCTGGTCTGGTTTGGGTTTGGGTCTGGTCTGATCTAGTTTTGGGTCTGGTTTGGGGTCTTCCCTGGTCTGGGGTTTGATGTGGTCTGTTATTAGGTCTGGTCTTTGGTCTTATCTTGGGTTCGGGTCAAGTCTGGTTTGGAGTCTTCCCTGGCTTGTCTGTCCGGAGGTCTGGTGTAGTTTTATATCTGGTCTGATTTGGTTTCGGGTCTGGGCTGGTCTAGTTTTGGGTCTGATTTGGGGTCTTCTCTGGTCTGTTCTACTTTTAGGTATGGTCCTGGTGCTGATCTTGTCGGGTTTTGGCTCTGGTCTAAGGTTTGGTCTGATCTGGTTTGGGGTCTTCCCTGCTCTGGGGCTTAGGCTGGCCTGGTTTTAGGTCTAGTCCTGGGAATGATCTGATCGGGTGTTAGTTGTGGTCTGATCTGGTTTGCTCTAGTATGGAGTTTGGTCTTGGTTTTGGACTCTACTTGTTTTAATTTGGTCTAGTTAGGTTTCGAGTCAGGTCTAGCCTAGTTTTGGGTCTGGTTTGGGGTCTTCCTTGGTCTGGGATTTGGTCTGGTTTGGTTTTAGGTCTGGTTCTGGCTCTGATCTGATCGGGTTTGAGCTCTGGTCTGATCTGGTTTGGGGTTTAGTGTGGTTTGGGGTCTGACATGGTCTGGTGTGGAGTCTACTCTGCTCTGAGGTCTGTTTTGGGGATTGCTCTAGTATGGGGTCTGGTCTGGTCTTGGGTCTCGTCTACTTTTAATTTGGTCTGGTTAGGTTTCGGGCTTGGTCTGGTCGAGTTTTGGTTCTGGTTTGGGGTCTTCCCTGGTCTGGGGTTTGGTCTGGTCTGTTCTGGGGTCTGGTCTGGTTTTAGTTCTACTCCTGGGTTTGGTCTGGTTTGGAGTCTGCTCTGGTCCAGTGTGAAGTCTACTCTGGCCTGACGTCTGATCTGGGGTTTGCTCTATTATGGGGTTTAATCTGGTCTGATGTTGGGTCTGGTCTGGGGTTTTTCGAGTCTAATTTGGGGTCTTCCCTTGTCTAGGGCTAGTCTAGGGTTTTGTCTGATCTGTTCCAGGGACTGGTCAGGGGTCTGATCTGATCTGGTTTTGCCTCTGGTCTAAGGTCTAGTCTGAGCTGCTCTGGTGAGGGATATACTCTTGTCTGGTCCGGTTTGGTGGAACAAAAACAGAACAAGAACAGAACAAGAACAGAACAAGAACAGAACAAGAACAGAACAAGAACAGAACAAGAACAGAACAAGAACAGAACAAGAACAGAACAAGAACAGAACAAGAACAGAACAAGAACAGAACAAGAACAGAACAAGAACAGAACAAGAACAGAACAAGAACAGAACAAGAACAGAACAAGAACAGAACAAGAACAGAACAAGAACAGAACAAGAACAGAACAAGAACAGAACAAGAACAGAACAAGAACAGAACAAGAACAGAACAAGAACAGAACAAGAACAGAACAAGAACAGAACAAGAACAGAACAAGAACAGAACAAGAACAGAACAAGAACAGAACAAGAACAGAACAAGAACAGAACAAGAACAGAACAAGAACAGAACAAGAACAGAACAAGAACAGAACAAGAACAGAACAAGAACAGAACAAGAACAGAACAAGAACAGAACAAGAACAGAACAAGAACAGAACAAGAACAGAACAAGAACAGAACAAGAACAGAACAAGAACAGAACAAGAACAGAACAAGAACAGAACAAGAACAGAACAAGAACAGAACAAGAACAGAACAAGAACAGAACAAGAACAGAACAAGAACAGAACAAGAACAGAACAAGAACAGAACAAGAACAGAACAAGAACAGAACAAGATCGGAAAAATCCTGTTGGAATGATTGTTGAATATTTTCAAATGTGGACATTTTCCAAGATTAAATCAACACAATAATAAGTTAGCTTCAATGAGTCCGCATTTTCTGGCCCAATACTATGCTTATCTGGCAAACTAAACAGCACCCATCTCTCTAAACTCAATCCGTCCGGGCTTGTCTTCCATTTCCGGTAGAGTGGCCAGCTGACATTTAAACCGCCAGCCAAAAACCGGTTGCCGTAAATTCCCACCGATATAAAAGTGCAGCAAATGCAACCCTTCCGGTCGAACTGTTACAATCTACATTCAAATTGGCTTTGCTGCAGCAATCTTAGCCTATTCTTTTTTTGCCTCTTTTTTTTTTTTGCTTGGCTCCTCTTGGCGCGTGTGCCAATTTTGCTCGACCACCATAAAGCTTAAATTATAGGACTTTTATTCCTCATTTCAGCTCGTCGCCGTTCGTTTTATATTCAATCTCTGCAGGTTTCTTTTACTGAAAATAGATTTACGACCTTGAATAAATTTGGCTCGTTTTTGCCCGTCGTCCGTTTTTCCCGGAAAGCTACACGGGACGTGAGCAGCAGAGTGGAAAAAAGCGCCATGGACTTTCCTGCTCTCCCATGATGCGAAGTGCAGTCCTGATGGCACTGCTCTGCTCCGAGAAGCGATCCGTTGCAACGGGAACTGAATTGAGTAGTAGAAACAAATACAGAAAAAAAAAAGAAAACTATAAACCACTTTAGTGAATAACAGAATACAAACGGGAATCTCTTCCGCACCCGTTCGTGTTGTCTCTTATCGGATTTTTACTTCACCTGTCGTCGGTTCTGAAAGCGCGAACAGAAGCAGCACAGGTACGAGAAAATACGACGACAAACTTTTTTCCCCCTTCTGTGCCAATGGTACCGGGACCAACGTCACTCGGTGACTACTTGCAACTTTTAGCAAAACCGGTGACTGTTCTTTCACTGCACCGCCCTGGGAGAAATCCTTTCAACACGACCACCGGGCTGTCGCCATTCGGACCAGATTCCAGAGTTGGGCCGAGTGTCGAGTGCAGGAAAAGATTTACAATTTAGATCGGTTTACTAGCCAGGTACCGACCATTTGATTTCCGGTCGAGGGCCTGAATGTATCGGGGTTGAAAGGGCCAGATAAACCGATTGAGCTTGGCTTCGGCACCCTTTACGTTTTATGGCTGACGTGATACGGAAAGCCGGATAGCCGTTCGATGAATTGTTCGGAGGTGTCCGTGTGTGTATGTATTTCTGGCTGAAAGCTGTTCTGGCAGGGTTTCAGCATAATTCAATTATCGCGGATTAGATTTTTTTTTCGGGACTGCCTGGACATAGGTTTCGATTGAATGGGGCTTGCCTTTAGGATTTATTTGATTATCGCTAGCTAATGAAGCTTGTATGACCGGTTTTCTTGAGCACATTTTGTTACTATTCGGGCGTATCATTTTCAAGCATTTTGGAAAATTTCCGCTTACCTGACATTCGTAGGTACCGTGATCCCTTCGTTGAACGAACTTGATCTGCAGCGTCCACGTGTTGGAACCGGGCGTGTGGAGGATCGCGAACCGTTCGTCGTTGGTGTACATCTGCGCACCGGACGATAGGATGTGCCAGTCTCTCCGGCGGATCCACGAAATTTGATTCTGAAACAGACGGTAGAACGGGAAACGTGAAAATGGAATTAATTCAGAACATTTTTAGCTTTTTTTGACAAGCAATTTACGAACAAATATTGAAAAAAATACAGAGATTGTTAGAAAATTGTTAAGATACAATAACGTCTATCTATATTTTTAGTGTATGATGTAAAACCATACCAGTGTTTAAAAGAATGTATAAAGAGCGGTGGTCTCTTAAGCACCAAATATATGCTTTTCCGAAAAGGAACAGAGGGGCATAAGTCTTGGACAAAATCCGAGCATTTTTAAAGTTTGGTCTATCTTTTTTTTATGGAATCGCTGACATGTTGTAGTAAAATTAAATAAAATTGAAAGAAAAGAAAAGATGATTTATTTCAGAGGCTTTTAGTTTCCGGCTGGAATCCAACACCAGTTAGACCAGTGTCGTACCACAAGGAACCAGGAGCATAAAGGCAATTCATACACCAACATAATTTATATTTTTCGCTGTTCATAGCAATCTTAGACGATAGAAAACCAAAAGTTTTATGATAAAGTATACAAAAAAATCAATAAAATAAGTAGAAAATAGAAGTGGTCCAAGGCTACCTCTTTGCGGTATCATACATTCGTTAGCTGATGTGAACTTTTGTTGGTTAACTTTCTAAGTCTGAATTCCAGATTGTTGCAAATCAAGTGTCAATGATGTTCAACCTGAGACCATAATTAAGTCCTTATATTTTTTAAACGTTTTGACATAGAAGTACTACGCGACGTAGGACGTAATAATGAAAAAAGTGTGTAACTTCTCCATAGATTTTCTCCACACTTTCTGAATTTCCTAAGCACAATATTTGTATACACGTACTGGCTACTATGGATCAATCATCGTCCCCGAGCCACCTAGACATAAAACATCGGATATAGCGGAATACATTAGGATAGAATAGGATTGGATCCAATCAAAACGACGAACTTGCTTTTGATCATTGCCAGTGCAAACAAACGTATGGCCAAGCAGCTCAAACAGCAACTACTGACACCAAAGCAGCCATAGATAAAATAGATCATCACATACTTTTGCTAAAACTGCGTCATCTTGGAACCTTCGCCGTTCGGTAACTTGAGTGAAATATCTCAGGGGAGCAACTTGAGATCGCTGCTATTCACTATCTATTTAAAAAATGCTGCAACTTTGCTTGATGGTAGCCGTAAATTTTTTGTTTCTTTTTGTTTTGTTTTGATTATGGTCACTTCAACAGCTTGATTCATTCGTGATTTCTGCGGGGTTGGGGTTTGAACCCAGCCCAAGTAGCACACGTTGTCACAATTGAGTCGCAGCGGCTGATATGCGACAAATTTAAATGTAAAACTTCGGTTACAGTAACCTAAAATATAACAGTTGTGTAACCGAAATAGCGCAACTTATGTAACTAAATGTGGTTACATTAACAGTTACTCAATAACCAATATGTAACATGTATAGTTACAAAATGGTTACTATTGAAGATACACATTAACTGTAAATTGACTTTCAATTGGTGGCAAATTAGTTATCTTGAAACTTTTATTGCATAGCGAAAACAATGCAGCAGGTTTATTATTTCAATCTGTGGCTGTCAACGTCAAGCAGTAAATTTAACTGTTGAATATAGAAGAGTGTATAAATTTAGCTTTTTATTTCAACACCAATTTTAATGCAATTTCAAATTTATGGTGAAATGCATGATTCTAGCTTTGAAAAATTCACGCGCTCTTATTTAATCTAGCTTTTCGTTACTTACATCTTTGAAAAATTGATTTTTTGTAAAACAAATATGTACAAATATAAAAATTTTAATTTTAATTTTCTGATTTTTTAATTTTATTCTTAGCAATAATGAATTAGTGAAGCATTCACCTAGAAATCATTAAAAAACAAATTGTTTTCGCTATCACTTAGTAAAATTCATAGCCATTTTGCCTTTGGTTTTAACTACTACACCATCGTCCTTGAAGTTTTGTATCGTTTTCGGCATATTGCATGAAATGATATGAAGCAGACATTGCTCATAGATATCGGGAAAATGTGTTTTTAGTGATTGTTGTGAAAAGAAAGTGTTAATTTAATATCAAAGAATAGTTTCAGTTTGAATAATACAGTTTACCAGCAGTGTTAATCATAGAAGGTTACATTTCAGTTACATTCTAGTTACACGTAACCTTAGCCTTCGACCTGGTTACGCTATCGGTTACGGTAACCAATATTAAATCTGTTGTGGTCACTTTTTTCTTATGTCATCATTTCTAAGTTACATTGTAACCTATTTTCATTGCCGGTTTCGTTTCGATGTAACTTGATCGTTTTGACGTTTGAGAATAATCAAAATTTGTTTACTTAATACCAATGTCTGTGCGGAGAAGATTCCAAGTACCATCAATTAAGTAAATAAACGCATTTACAAGAGCATTTTACAACCCAATTGTTTATCTTTACCATTAGTAAAATTCTTGAGATCTAGTTTTTGCTTAATCCGTTGTGTTTACAAGGAACAGTGAACAAGTTGTTGCGAAAATGTTACTAGCCGATTTTTTTGACTTCGTAACTGCTCGTAACGGAAAATTAACTGTTTTGCGACCAGCCAGTTGATGACAGTTTTGAAAAAGGTTTCATTTGTGTCACTTGATAACTATTTGGTAACTCGTAACTGAAAGGTGACTGTTTTGCGACGACCAAGTTGTTGACAGTTCGAAATTAAGGTTTCAATTTGGTCATTTGGTAACTACCTGGTAACTTTTTGAGATTTTTGTCGCTAGGAAACTAAAAAGTAACTATTTTTAATTTTATGTAACCTAACTCGTTACAGGTATCCTAAATGTAACTGTTGTGCAACCTTTTTGTATTTTTTTATCTTTAAGATTAGTTACAAGTGCTACTTGGGAGGTCCTCGGCGTAAGAGACGTGAAACGTGAATGCTAACCACTACACCGGGACTGACCCCTAGCCGTAAATTTATTTACGCTGACAACCTAAAACTGTATTCTGCGGTGACTGGGGAGATGTTTGAACTTTTATCATTTACAAAGATTGCCAAAAATAAAGTCATGCTCTAGCCACTTGACATCGAATAGCCCTTTTCTAGTAAGTTTGTAACCTATCACCACTAAAAGTAGATAGGAAGGAGCATAGGGCGGCAACCAATGGCATCAACTTCAATAACCAAACTATTTAGCAACTCATCGTCCAGTTACCGGTCACCATTGTAACCACACACGTAATTTCATATCCATTGTCAAGTCTAATTTCAGCTTAAATGTTAAGTCCAGCTTCAGGTATGATTTCTCGCGTAACTTTTCAAAAGGACCTAAGTAACAATGAGAGATTCATGCGATTGCACTTTAAGACATCAGCTTAGCATGAATCGGTTGCTAGCGTCACTATTTAGCTTAAAGTTAGGAAAATGTTCGTTAAAATGCCTTTGTATCTCCGAGATAATGATAGGAACGCCAAAGTAAATCTCTCAATGTTACCTAGCTTCTTTTGAAAAGTTACGCAAGATTTCAAGATCGATTTCAAATCCAATTTCAAAATATAGTTTCAAATCCAACTTAAAACCGATTCATTTACATTTTATGTCCGATTTTACGTTAACACCAGAGAACAGTAGGAAAATTATGTGACAAAAACTGTAAAAACGAGTTAGAAAAGAGAAAAAACGCAAGATGGAAAAAGTGTAAAACAGGACATAAAAAGAGAGAAAAAGTGAAAAATAAACGGGAGAGAAACAGAGAAAACCATCAGTGGAAAAACAATAAGAAAATAAAGAATACGAAAAGGAAAATGAGAATAAAGTGGACACAAAAAGAAAAAAAAGGACAAAAAGGGAACAAAAGAAAATACGGGAGCAGAAACAAGACAGAACAAGGCAAATAATGGAGAGGGAAAAAACGAGAGACAAAAGGGATTAAACGGAAAAAATGTGCAGAACGTGATAGCAAAGGGGAAAACGCAGCAGATAATAAGAGAAAGAACGGAGCAGACGAAACGAAAAATGGAAAAAAGTCGAAATGGGACAGAAAATGAGCAAAAACTTGATTGAAAGAAACCGAATAAAACATAGAACGGAACAGAGGAAAACCCGGGCTAAGTTAAAACGTGAACAAGGAAAGAAGAGAAATAGGACAAATAAAGAGGCGGACAGAAAAAGAGAGAACGCGACAAGAGAATATGAAACAGCATATAAAAGAAACGGAGAGGGAAGTGAAGAACAACGAGAGAAAATAGAAAAAGGGTAGAAAAAACGAGAAGAATTATGGGTCCAAAAACGAGGACAGAAAAAGAAGGAAGGAAAAATAGGAAAAATTAAATAGAAAAGAGGTGAAACGGAAGAGGAAAAGACGAAAAATGGAAGATAAAAAAGGAAACCGAAAGAGTGATGAAAAGAGAGGGTGACCAAAACAGAATAAACGTGACAGAAAAGATAAAAAAACGGAGCATCAAAGAAAGAAGTAAAACGGAACGGACGAAGACGAAAAATAAGAACGGAAAAGTAATAAAAAGAGTAAAAAAAAATGAAAAATGTAATGGAAAAAAGAGAGAAGGAAAGGAATGACGGCAAACAAAAAAAAACGTACGAAAAATATAAAGAAAACCAGCACTTGAAGCAGGAAAATGGAGAGAGGAGAACAGAAAAAGAAGAAAAATAGGACTGAATAAGAAAAAAAATGGAAAGAACAAAATAAATATGAAAAGAGATACAACGGAAAACTAAAACATAACGTGACAGAAAAGGAGGAAAAACAAGAAATAATAACAGGAAAAACGGACAGATGTAAACGAACGATATAAATGGGATAGTAAAAGAGTTGTAAAGCATAAAAAAGGGAAACTGGCAACCCTATTCTTTTTTTTACACGTTTTCATTTTTTCTGTCCCGTGTTTACTGTTTTATTGTTCCGCTTTTCTGCGTTGCCCATCTCATTTCATGTTTTTCTTTCGTTTTTTCCATGTGTGGACTCATTACTGCGACCAGTATAGTTGATCTATTGTAATATCGCCCGGGTGTTTGCTGTATGACCTGCACTGCATTTCTTTTTGCTATAATCGCTATTGAGTGAGCAATATGCTTATTAAAGTTATGCGTGCTTGTGGGTATTGGGGTTTACTCTTCCTTCAAAGCTTGATCTACTTTACCCACTTATTCCTCACTGCCAGTACTATCCCATATTATAACCGCCCCTGGCGAGGACTCATTCGTACCTCTGACCAGTACACATAACTATAGGAAGGACATTTGCACTGTCAGGAGGCTTCAGTGGGTAAATATATAGAATTCAGCATGATGGAGAGGCCTGAGAATAAACCCATGCTAAAGTCACTTGACATCGAATGGCTTGATTCTACTAAGATTCGAACCCACGACCACTCGCTTGACAAAGCAGACTCGGTAACCTTGCGGCTACGGAGCCCCCAATTTTCTTTCGTTAGAAAAATAAGTTAAAACGGGTCAGAAAATAAAAAATAAAAACGAGACAGGAACAGGAAAAAACAGAAGAAAAGTGGAACAACGGGAAAAGAGCGAAAAACGCGACAGAAAAAGAGATACAGTACACAGCGGGCAGATAAAGGGAAACATAAGGCAGAAAACGTGGGGTAAAGTGACAAGGCAGGGAATACGGAACACGAAAAAAAAGAAATCAAAGGAAAAGAAATATAGCAAAAGAGAAAAAATAGATAGTGGAATGAGGAATGCGAGAAAAAGAGATCAAACGGGACATAGAAGGAGAAAGATGGGATGGGAAAATAAGATAGAATAAGAAGAAAAGGAAAAAGGAAATACAATAAAATAGAGAAAAAGGGGCCAAAAACAGAATAAACGTGACATAAAGGCGAAAAACGGGGCAGAAGAGAGATAAAAACATAACAGACGAAGGAAAGAAGATAAAAAAGCCGAAAAAAAGAAAACGACGTAAACTGGAAAAAGGGTAAAAGAAAAAAAGAGAAAAGAAAAGACGGGATAGGGGTAAAAAATAATGAGAAACGAGTAAAAACATGAGGAAAAACAGTACACAAAACTGAAAATATGGGTAGGAAACGCACATAAACGAAATAATGCATCAGGAAACACGGCACGGAAAAAAGGAAAATGACAGAAAGAGGAAAAACGAATGGAAAATGAGAGCAAAATCCAATAGAAAGGAAGCATAACGGAACAAAAAGTTAAAGAACTGGACTGGATAGATTCGCCAACGTACGGTTATTCCTGAACCAAAACATTCTTCAGATAGATCGGGTGCCCCACCTTTTGTGTAGGTCTGGTTACGCTAATTCCATTCCCTGTAACTTGTCTGGGTGTGTGTGTGTGTGTGTGTGTGTGTGTGTGTGTGTGTGTGTGTGTGTGTGTGTGTGTGTGTGTGTGTGTGTGTGTGTGTGTGTGTGTGTGTGTGTGTGTGTGTGTGTGTGTGTGTGTGTGTGTGTGTGTGTGTGTGTGTGTGTGTGTATGTGTGTGTGTGTGTGTGTGTGTGTGTGTGTGTGTGTGTGTGTGTGTGTGTGTGTGTGTGTGTGTGTGTGTGTGTGTGTGTGTGTGTGTGTGTGTGTGTGTGTGTGTGTGTGTGTGTGTGTGTGTGGTGTGCTGCAGAGAATTATACGCCATGTCTGAGCGTCAAGGATTTGGTATATTTTGAGATTGGTCGATTTTAGGATCCCAATGCCCATCCGGTAAAAATATGATATTCCCCATAGTTTCATTCAATATTGCTTGCATAGACAATCGATGTACTCTCACATAAGATTTTCTTCTAGCACAATTATACTTGTCACAGTTTCGTACTGAAAAAAATTCATTTCGGTAACTATTACTAAATCAAAATGAAAGGACTTACCATACATAGATCACACATTCAGATTCATTTTGGTTTTTGCAGATAATTTTGCGTTACTTTTCACAAAAATTCAGCATTAAATGAAGCCTGTTTTTATGGATTCTTCTATGCTAAATCCATTTACTCGATAACTTGGCAATCTGCAGCATCTTTTCCAGGGCTCATGATTAAGCTTCTTCTTATAATTTTTATATTTTATAATGACAACATTTGTAGCGACCTTATCCGCTATTTAATCCAATTTTGAAGTCTAAACTGGATCGGGAAAAGTAATTCTCGGTCAATCCATGCAAAATACAACTAGCCGTGTTGGTCAGAAAGTAGAACGACTGACGTTGGCATAAAAACAGAAAACATTTTCTAAGAATGCGCGACCTAGTTTTCCAAGGGTGCGCGCGGTGGAGTTAAACTAAACTAAAAGGTTATTTAAGCCATTTCTTCCGCATGCCTTGTGGATTGGAGAACGAAGTTAACATGTGAAGTAAATACACAAACCATATGAATTCTGTTTGGCTAGCGGAAAATGCGGCATAGCTGTTTCCAGAGTTAGCCTTCTTCTTCTTCGGCAGCATAGAGCCGGGGTGGCTTGTGCTGTTTCAAGCACTCGTCTCCATTCAACTCGGTCTTGGGCCACTCGTCGCCAATTTTCTAGTCGTCTCAAAAGTCGCAAATCGCTTTCGACCTGGTCGAGCCATCGTGCACGTTGGGCCCTCCTGTTCCTGGTGCCGGTGGGGTTGTTGAAGAGGACTATTTTCGTCGCACTGTCGTCCGGCATCCTTACGACGTGTCCGGCCCACCGTAGCCTGCTAACTTTCGCTAGATGTACAATGGGAGTCTCCCCAAGCAGTGCCTGTAGCTCGTGATTCATACGCCTCCGCCACTTTCCGCTTTCAGTTTGTACTCCGCCAAATATCGTCCGCAGCACTTTCCGCTCAAACACGGCAAGGGCGCGTATATCCTCCGTAAGCAGCGTCACGGCTTCAAGTCCATAAAGAACTACCGGTCTAATAATGGTTTTGTACATTGTTAGCTTCGTGCGGCGGCGTATGCTTCCTGATCGTAGCGTTTTACGAAGGGCAAAGTAGGCCCGATTTCCCGCTTGGATGCGCCGCTGGATCTCCTTACTAGTGTTGTTGTCCGCGGTCACCAGCGATCCCAAATACACGAACTCCTCTACCACTTCTAGTTCGTCGCCGTCAACGGTTACCGTCCGTGGGAGGCGCGCGTTTGTTTCCTTTGAGCCTCTTCCTTTCATGTATTTGGTCTTCGACGCATTTATTTTTAGCCCAATTCTCCTAGACTCCGCTTTCAGTCTGGCGTAGATTGCCTCCGCCGTCGCAAAGTTCCTGGCAATGATATCGAAGTCATCTGCAAAGCCTAGAAGTTGGCTACTCTTGGTAAAAATCGTGCCTCTCGTTTCGATGCCCGCTCGTCGGATCACCCCCTCAAGAGCGATGTTGAACAGCATGCAAGATAGACCGTCACCTTGTCTCAACCCTCGCCGCGTCTCGAAGGGACTCGAGAGTGTCCCAGAGATGCGTACGAAACACATCACTCGATCCAATATAGTTCTGATCAGTCGCGTCAGTTTGTCCGGAAAACCGTATTTCAGAGTTAGCCGCTTAGGCAATTAAGGGTTACCTCTCGATGTCGCCGCCGATGTCCCAGAGAGTGCACGTTAAGTGAAGGGTGGCGAAAGACGCTCTCCGCTTAACTAACTTTGTTTATCAATTTGTTTGCCAATACATGCGCTGTGCATGCGCAATGAATTTACGCGGGAAAGAAAGTGAGCGAGGCAAAATAACAATGAATAGAATAGAAAGACACGAACCTCATGTGAAGAAATCGTTTGGGGACCCAAGATAGATGGGGAAATTTTCCATGCTGCGATAGGCATCCTAAGGACTAACGATATGGAGAAAATACAATGATTCGATTTACGACCGTGAACCGCTATGGTAGGGGTTCTTTTTTTCTAGTATTAAAATCGAAGAGGGCTCCAACCGCCCACCATTCCATCATTTTTTATTATTTTACCATTTATGTCAGCCGAAACAGTATGTAAAATTAACTAACTTCCATTATGCAATTTGATGTTATTTTGCTTTTCGCCGCTGATAACAAGCAGTACCAAGTTCTCGGGATACCAAGCAGTATAAGGCCTGAAATTGTTTGAATTTCTTTGAAACATAATAATGTAATTAAATTCCAGATCGATGCATTAAAATATAAATCAATGGTACACAAAAGGATTAAAAGTCCCATCCAGAAACCCGGTGAAATATTTTTTTGCAAAATGGCATGCGTATATATCAGCAACTAATTAACCTGCATTCTCGTAATAAATCAATATTATGTGCGCTCATTTTGGCGTTCACGAAAATGAAATAATTTGCAGCCAGCAGCGTTGCGTAACATGAAACGTAATTTAACAACAACGTACCCTGAGCACGGTAATTGATCCCGAAAATACATCGCCTTACTACCCGGGGTCCCCTTCGTAACGGTTGCCCTTGCTTCACCGAACACATCAGATTCTCATTAAAGAACACAAAACCAATTAAATCCTGGCTTGCAGTTCGGGTATGGTTGGTAAGCTTCTTTGCACGAAAATACGCACACACACGGATACGGCAACGCATCCATGTGAATCGTCGCATAATTTTTACTTATTGTTGTCATACTTGGCGGTTTTATGACCGAGGAACAATCGTCGCAAAGCACTCGCACCGCAAAACCGAAAATCTCCTGCTTTGCCAAAAAAAAAGAAAAAAAAAACCCTGGGAAATACATATGAAAATTTATCGCTCCTCGCTGCCACCCCGGGGAAATAAGCCATTTTCCAGCAGAAGCCATTTCTTATGGTACACTTGGTAACCTGCCCTCCTTCCCTGGTCTCCACTGTACTAGCAAGATTTGGCTGCGGCAGAACGCATATTGCTACTACCAGTTCTTTTAAATCCACTCCATTGCGCTCGGCTGCATACGGGGAGAGAAATTGAGTAATCCATACGGTTTTATGGGTGTTTACATGAATTAGTAGCCATAAACGGGCAAAATTTATAAGCTTTTGTCTTCGCTCCTGGGGCGCGTTGTCTCTGCCTAACGCACTGTCGTCGTCGAGGCCCCCTTCGATGGTAGCTTTTTTCCGTGTGCGCCGGGGGTGCAGCAGGGAGGTGAGTATTTGAGGTTATGCTTAAGATTTTATCAAGTAGAAAATCATTTACTTCTTCCTTCTGCTGTTGGCGGCAAGTCAAGCGAGCAATATTTGCCGCAGTAAAAAACATATGTTTAGTTGAGTTTATCGGGGATGTCGTATTGTGTCATCGGAAGAATAATCACTGAATGGCGATTGTTTGCGTCATTGACACCATAGTGTCATTCAGTCCTGGTTTGTTAAATGTAGCATCTTTAGTTATTCTTTTGATTCGATAGTCATTGTGCTCAATGTTTAGTGTTCAGGACAATCACGGAACGGTTGTGCTTTTTGTGTAAATTGAAAATATTCGCTTAATAACTATTACTTTACGGTTAACTATTCGATTCTGAAAGGATAATAAAATTATAATTACATCCCTTTAAAACATTGTTATTAAATTGTCTATAGTTTTCAACTCCTTGTTTACCACGAATGCTCCTTAATTATTTTACAAAGCTTTATGAATTCGTAGAACACAGTTTACGAGCGGAACACTGAATATACATAATTCAGACCCGTTGTGCTCAACCGGCGCTATTAGTGGTACCATCGTTCGAGGAGGACTTACTGTGAACACCGTGTTTTACCGGAATATGAATTAAAGTATTATTGTCGCTCTGGTTCACTTCGGAATGAACAAGCACTTCAATCTAGAGGACTAGTGGCAGGCAGGCAGCTAGCTAGCAGCAGCAGGCCTAGTGGTCGCATTTATTGCACCCCAAAGCAGCCCACAACGGTCAACGGTCATCATCAGTCCGGTGCCGCGGCGTGTAGTAAGTTTGAATGCTAATTTTCCACCCAAGTTAACCGCTAGTCGTTGTTTTGCACCTCGCCAGCGCCACTGCTGTCTCCACCGTCTGCCACTGGCGACGTCGTGGTAGTTGTCGTCGAAAGCATTCAAGTGTGAAATGTGAAATGTGATCCAGAACGGAAACCCCCCCGTCAGTACGGTACGTTTCGGGTCACGTGTCCTAAAATTGTAACCTTCTACCAACTGGTTGATACGTTGCTACAGACAGTCTAGAAGTGCCAGCGGGTAGAATAAGTGGAAGCCTAATGATAAAATGTTTTAATGAGGGCTCACTAAAAGGTTACAATTTCAATCAAATCGGTCAGAATTATCGTTTTAAAGGACCTATTGCGTTGTTAGAAGGAGTACTTTGGTTAAATTGAGCTTTGTTACGTCGACTGTAGAATTTAAGATTATCGTTTTCATTGGCTCTCTGTCAGTCTATTAAAAGTAGAACAGATTTTGCAGATTTCCTAATCTCTCCAACGTTTCAACTAAAATACACAAATCTTCCTCAGGGATTGCCACAATATGTTACATGTTAGGTTAGGTTAGACCTAATAGAAGAGACCTAATTTTTTTTTGTTCGATTATAGTCACTTTAACCAGCTTGGGTCATTTGTGACTTCTGCGGGGTTGGGATTTGAACCCGGGTCCTCGGCGTGAGAGGCGTGAATACCACTACGCCAGAACTGACCCCTAAAGACTTAATAGAAAAGGCTTAACAAAATCTGTTCTACTTTTACTAGATTGACAGCCAATAAAAACGATAATCTTAAATTGAACTCAAGAAAAAAAATTACTAATTGAAATTACCTATTTCACAGAATTGAAAGTGAACGGATCTGACTAATGGGTAATCTGGGGAATGTATGATGAAATTCCTCCAAATATGGGTAAAAGACTTTTGGTTACTGGAAAACTAACTAGATGTTAGGTAACAAGGGCGTAGCAATAAATTTTGTTTAAAATGCAATTATTCCGCGAGGTGTAAACAGGGCTATTTTAAATTCACGATGTTGAAAATACCGTTATTAAAAAATAAAATAGGCCATTTAAACGGAAAATGCCAGTTGGTTTGTATTGCCATCCTACACCTCTGAGCCAATTTTTAAAAAAATCGATCGACGAATTTTTGAGTTACGCCCTTTTGAAGTTTTAAAGGGCAGATTGCTCATATAAAGTAATAAAAAATCTTCAATGACACATCCAAAATTAATTTAAATTAATTTAAATTCTGGCGTAATTTGAGGTGTCACATGAAGTATTTGCTCATGTTCGATACTGGCTATTTTCCACAGCGATAACTTAATCTGGAACATTTCCGGTTAGTCCCAATACAGCGTAAAACTCCTAAAATGGTCAGCAATGGGCATATGCTGCATAAAAAATTAATGCCGGCTGTGATTTACGTTCATTTGGGAAGTGTCATTGAAGATTTTTATTTACTTTATATGAGCAATCTGCCCTTTAAAACTTCAAAAGGGCGTAACTCAAAAATTCGTCGATCGATTTTTTTAAAAATTGCCTCATAGGTGTAGGATGGCAATACAATCCAACTGGAATTTTCCGTTTAAATGGCCTATTTTATTTTTTAATAACGGTATTTTGAGCACCGTGAAATTATTACTTCATTATTTTTACGTCATTTTAAGTCAGTTTTGTGTATGTTCATGTCACTGTTACGTTATTTTCATGTCAAATTTGAGTGTTTTACTGATTTATTGTATTATATTGGTGTAATTCTTGTTGAAATTTTGTATCATATTTTTGATATTTTTTCATGGTTTTGTCTGGAAAATAAATAAAATGAAAACTTATCCAATTTAATTCTACTATGTACATTTTATTCTTGATAGATACGTATTTCGCCTACGACTGGCAGGCTTCCTCAGTATCTGTTTTCTACTAAAACTTCAGTCAATCATTGTTTTGAGTTATTTTTATATCACTTTTGTATGATATTTTTGTTTTAATTTTTATTTTTTCATGCGCTATTTGCTTGTATAGGGGAGTGTCGTCGTGGTTGGGCCACGTTTTGGAATAACTTTCGTTTCAAAAGGAATTTTGGAAATCTAAATACATCGTTGCAAAGGTCTAAGAATAAGGTATATTTCCGGAAAGTTTTGTACTGATTGCTTGAAAAATAAAAAAGTTATAGGCATTTACGTGAAGACAAAAACTGTTGTCATAGTCGGGCCATGTTGTACAGCTTGGGCCACCGCAGAAAATCTAAGACATACGTATTGAAATTCTATATAGAGGCATGAAAAGAATGAATTCCGTGAACAACGGCTCATATTTGCACAAATACCCTATTTTTAATTGCATTCTTGCGAAATTTTGGCGATCTTGTAAAATCAGTATTGCTACAATTGCCTTTTCCGAATTGTACAACTACAATGAAATAACAACAATAATCTAAGTATTTATCGTGTTAATTTTGCTTCATTTCATCACATTTTACGTGACTGACATTCTCTAGCGATTATTGTGCTTCTGCGCTTAAAATTATGGTGGCCCAACCATGACTACTCAAGTGACCCGACCTTTACAAATAGCGCTTTTCTAGTATTTCACCTTAGCCTTCCCAAACACCTTACTGGAGGGGGTTTTTCTATAGTCTACGTATGCAGCACAACACACTTCATACATTTTCAAAATTTATCTCGATAATTGCATTTCATGAATCATTTCCTGAAGAAAAGTTCATTGCGCGTGGAAAACTTTTTTTTGGAAGATTTAGTCACTGAATTCAGTACGGGTGTTTTGAATACACGATTGAAACTCACAATATTGTGAAAAGTTAGCTATCACAGTAAGAAGTATTACAATGATTGTACCATAGATATCATGAGTTACTGAAACTGTAAAATCGTGATGGCCCGACCATAACAGTGGCCCGACGATAACGACAATACCCTACTGATTTTCTCCGTCATTTTTGTGTTATTTGCGTATTGGTTTGTATTATTTTATATATTTTTGTGTCATTTTTGTATTATAATTTGAACCACTTTTTGGTAATTTTTGAATCATATTTATTTGTTTACGTTTGTATCATACAAACATGTATTTATACCATTTTTTTGCCATTGTTCGTGTTTGTTTCATTATTTTATTGTCATGTATAATTTAAGTACGTTCAGTTTCTGTGCCGTTTTGGTCGTGAAATTACAATGTCGTTTCTTTATAAAAATACCTTTAGTTTTTTATCAAAAAAAAAAAAACAGGGTGAATAGTAATAACTTTGTGGTTTTTGGGCGCATTTATTTAAAAATTGTGCATGCACTTGCAGCTTGCAAGTTTGTATTGAATTTTCATTCATTTAAGAGTCGTGGTAATCATGGAGAAGGTTGCAAGAGTCGAAAGATATCGGCAGATGCTCAAGCGGCACGGTGCTACAGGATCGCCACAACCAGCACAATGTTCGGATGTGTGCAGTACATCTTTTTGATATTCTTCGGGAAAAACTGACTGTTCACATGTTCCAGAATATTTCCAGTGTCATGGCGTGGCGATGTTTCTTCAAAAATGTGTAGGTTCCATAGCTGTTCATTGAACCTGGTGTTAAAATCAACACTCTATATTACATCGATAATGGTTTGAATAACCATTTGCTTTTTATCGTCAAAAAACACTACAAAAATGCAACATACTGCTTCCAACCACAGGGCGAAAGCTACACAGGCTTGGTGTGAAGACAATTTTTAAGATTTTATATCTTCGAAAACAGTGGCCTGTCTTTTCGCCTGATTTGAATCCTTTCGACTTATAGGCATGGGATTACATACTAAGTAAACTGGGGAGCATCAAAGGATTGAACATTGGACGCTTTAAAGCCTATCTAAGTTATTATCAATTTTGCTGAAAATTTCGACACCGTCCATTATGCCTACCGTCCATTATGACTATCGTATATTATGGCTATCGTCAATTATGACTACCGTATATTATGCCTAACGTTCATCACGCCTATCGTCGGTATCCGAAGTAGCACAGTTGTTATAAACTAGTTGTGGTAACCGATTAATGACGAATTTCAGTCATAAATAGGTTGCAGCAACCAGAAACGACAAAAGTGTGCTACTTCGGATACCGACGATAGGCGTGATGAACGTTAGGCATAATATACGGTAGTCATAATTGACGATAGACATAATATACGATAGGGTTTTATAACACTAGCCCGAATACCACATGCCTGAAGGGCACTAACTCGAATGTAACAGTAGCCCGAATGTCACAAGCCTGAATGAAACAGTAGCCCGAATGTCACACTGGCCCGAATGTAACATTAGCCCGAATGTAACACTCGAACACGTAGAAATCACATCTGTTTAGGTCTATTCGTTTTCCTAGGTTTACTGACCACTAGTTAGTTTTCCCTAGTCCTCGCATCGATTTAACTTTTGTAAAATATAAAGCCGCTTTTTTCGAACTGAATAAGCGGCGATCTTTTGTTTCAGTATCTATAGGTTAGGTTAGAGCGGGGCTAGTTTGCAAATAAAGTTTACATAACAATTAAAAACAGCAGTCAAATTACTATTGTTGTGTGTCTTATTCTTGAGTATTCTTGGGTTTTAATAAAACCGAAAGCATTGTTGCGAATCGAACGAGAAGTCAACGATGCCTACTCACACGCGAGAGAATATGAGAAGCAGAGTATCCAACGGTTACATCGCTCACGCAGTCGTAAAAGAAACAGCTGCCGTTGCTGTGTGCAGACATTCTGCTACCCACATACTCGCGCAAGCACACCCTCACGTTGTCTTCCTGCGTAACTTATTTGCGAGTCAAAAAACTCATGAGCAATCAGTTGCCCGTGAAGCTAATGGAGAAATGTCATACAAATTTTGCATTACTTTTCCTTTTCTTCGTCATCTTCGCCCTCGATTTTATTCATGGGCGGGAGTGCGAACCCTCGCGAATACTTGGTATCAGCAGCTCGGGCTTCAACGACGAACGAAAGCGACGACCGTAGCTGTTAGCTAAACACACACTCGCAAAAACTCGTTGCAGTGCAGAAATAAATAAGAGCGAGGGTCCGAAAGAATGAATACGCGTCTGTGAGGAAATTAGGCCATATGAGTGTGGGCTTCGCAACACCGATCCGAGAGCAAAGCCTGGGTGCTACACTCCGTGTAAACTTAACCTTCTGTTTTTATACAACAGACTTCGCAGCCAGCCGATTCTGCAACCTTGCGGTTACGGAGCTCCTAATGTTACATTCGGGCTTATGTTACATTCGGGCTTATGTTACATTCGTGCGAATGTAATACCATTCGGGCTCGTGCTGCATTCGGGCTAGTGTTACATTCGGGCTACTGTTACATTCGGGCTACTGTTACATTCGGGCTAGTGTTACATTCGGGCTAGTGTTACATTCGGGCATCTGTTATTCGGGTTGGTGGTATTCGGGTTGGTGGTATTCGGGCTTGTGACGTTCGGGCTAGTGGTATTCGGGCTAATGTTATAGGATTACATGGGTTACATTCTTCCTATTAATAGGCACTAGATGATTGGTTCTTTCCATCACAATACAATGCATCCATTCAGCATAAAGTCATTCGGCATAATGCTTAGTACAAAATCATTTGCATAAGGGACCATTTGGCATAATTTGTGAAAATCATTTTATAGATGATCCCGGGTAAAATGGACGCAGGCCGCCAGTATTCCCAGCAAACCGCCGCCGAAAGCGGCCACATTCGACTGGGTTAATTCGTTTTCCTTGGTCTTCCGATTCTGGTTAGTTTCTCTAGTTCTCGCATCGACTAATTCCATATGCATTTATAGCGTTATTATCTATGTGGATTAGGACTCGTCTCTACCGCTGTTGTTATAAAATTGCTATGGCCGCTGCTTATATGACTAATTCTGGTTATAAATAAGCCATTTCAATTAGAAATACAAATAATTGGTTGGTGAATGACACACCCCATAGTGGTTCTTAGTACCGTGAACGTACCATATTCTGCGCAGTTAAGACATTTTTATGATTCTTCCGCTATTCTAAGTATTCTAGATTTAAATTAACAACGTGGATAGCAGCAACGTGTAGTGCTACGGTCTATAATATCTGGAAAAAAATATGGGAATTATAAGTCGACCAACAATTGAGTATATTTTTCGTTTTGTAAACTTATCCACGGTGCCTAATTCTGCGCACTTTCTTGTCCATGTTCCTTATTCTGCGCATGTTTGCTCCTAATTCTGCGCACCCAAAAAGTGAAAATAAATACTCCTGCCATGCTGTTTATGTCTTTAAACGCTGAAAGCACACCAAAAAATCCGACATTAACCATTACCATAATTAAATCCATGATCCGGCCTTCTTGTGCTGTCCGGGTGGCAAAGGAATATTGTTATAATTTTGATTGCTTCTTTTTAAATATTTTATTCTCGATAACGTAAAGGGCGAATTGATTCGGGTATTCTGCATACTGAACATTACACTTTAGACTAATACCAAAACTTGTGTTTTCATATAGAAACCACTGCTCTCTGGCAGCTCCTTGAGGTTGAACTTAAAAAAAATAGAAGACATGGTTTCATGAATTGGCGCTCGTGGTTTCGGACCCCGAGACACAACACAGGATTCCAATCAATGGAAGTTAAAGATTCTACTTGAATTTTCATGCTTCCATACCTCAGCCATTTGGGTGAGGTTGCGTATTCTTTCGCGCTTTCTTCGTAGGATACATTACTGCGCAGAATTTGGAACATGAATAAAAAATCTGTGCCTAAATCTGCGCATTATTGCATCGCATTTTTCTAAGGAAAGCAATGCATGCAATCACTCTTTTTGTCTAAAACATGACTAAAACCAATTATTCTTTCTAATTGTGCTGGGTAATTTGATCATTGCAAAGAATTTCGATCATAAATTTGTTAATCTTCTAGCACGACAATCTTAGCGTTGCTGCTAACGACGATATTTTCTGACATATAAAATACTTTCAGTTTCACGTTAAATTATTTCGCTCTCAAACATTATGACCCATTTGTGAATAATGGCGTAATATTCAACAGACATTTATAAAAAAAATAACGCAATGATCATAGTTATGCACAATGTTAAAAAATACTTATATAAAGAAAAATGCGCAGAATTAGGAGCTGCGCAGAATTAGGGGCGGTCACGGTATCTTATCTAGCAACTCCTATCCCTACCGTACGCGTGGTACTACCCGAAATACGAGCAGGTAACCAACCCCGGTGGAAACTAAGGTTGTATACCAACAGGGAAGGAGGAGTCCATCACAAGACTCGGTAGTGTGCCCCTAGTAAGGCAACCTACCTAACCTAAGCTAACGTACTACGAACAATCAAGGAAATCAAGGAAGCGATGAAATAAGGGCTGGAACTGCAGATCGCTAAATTTCGTTCGTGGCGACAGGTTGCTGCTCGATCAGTTAGAACCCCGAAAGTTCGACAACGTGGCACTGCAGTAAATCTGTCACAATGACGAGAAGATGCGGAGGATCCGTGGCGGCAACTAGCTGGAAACGGGAATCGTAGTAATGGGCAGAATGCAGGATTGCGCAATAAACTGGAACGCGATCAACGAGAGGATGTGATCTCGGATAAAACGTCATCATAAACGTGTATTATCCACACGATGGTAGACCCGGCGAAGAGAAGCGTAGCTGGAAGTAACGTACGTCGTTACGAAGTCACCTAGGAGTGCCTACAAACGACAACAGCGTGCTGGCCCACGATCTCGAAGAAATCCGGTAAGAAATCGGTCAGCTGATGAATAATAGAGCCGCCGGAAAGGACCAACTCCCGGCAGAATTGTACAAAGATGGCCTAGAACTGCTAGCAACGGATAATTTCAAGGATTTAGGAGTATAATAAAATACCGGAGGAATGGATGGAAGGCGTTGTTTGTCCCATCTACAAGAAAGGGTGATCATCTATATTGCTGTAATTACCACTCTCCCAGATTATGTTACGTCATCTATTCGCAACAGCAGGAGAACTCGTAGGACAGTGTCAAATGGGCTTTATGGGGATCCGCGCTACTACGGATCAAGTTTTACTCTCCAGCGAATCTTCCAGAATTGTCAGTGGTACAGAGTGACTACGTATCATATTCTCGTAGATTTCAAGGTAGCATACGATACAGTCGAGCGCTATTGCAGATAATGCACGAGTACTGCTTTCTGGACGAGCTGACGCGGCTGATCAAGATGAGACCTATTGAAGGTCTGATCCGACGAGTGGGTATCGAGATGAGAGGAATGATCTTAGCAAGAAGAGACATCTCCAAGCCTTTGCAGACGTTCTTGACATTATTACTAGAAACCTTGTGACGACGAAGGCATTCTACGCCAGATTAAAACCGGAGGCTAGGAGGGTTGGGTTAGAATGCAATGCATCAAAACCCAAATATTTGATGGGAAGAGGCTCCAGAAATAACAACGTTCGCCTACCATGGACAGTGACTATTGACGGCGTTGAACTGGATGTGCTTGATGAGTTGCAATTTTCGAATTGGCCAATTTAAAGATGTCCTTGACTGGATTCACTAACCACACCGTCAATGTACTCTACGTGAGCAGGAGTGTACACATTCTATTCCAGTACAGTACAGACAGTAACAAGTAGTTACATTAGACGAACTTTTAAAATCTTGTTCACGACTGATTATAAGATTACTAACATTACTATATCCTGCGAAATTTTCAACAGATATTATCCGGATTCGATCATTTAGATGCGGCAAAATTACGTAGACTACTGTTAAATTGATGTTGAAGGTTGTTGCACAAGCTTGTAAGTAAGTTTCTTGCTTCCTACAAATTGAACTGGGTCCAGTGTAAGCGGAAGTATGTTGAAGCCACACTGAATGAAATCAGCAGATTTATGCATAGATAAACTAACAATGATTGCAGTACACCGTCTACTAATCTCCACAGGAAACGGTAGTTCAACACACCGTTCGCGCTCCACATTGGCGGCGTGTGGGAACGCATGGTGTGAAATATGAAGTAGTCCCCAGACCCAAGTAGCGCACATACGATATTTTTAGTTGTAGCAACTTATTAACGAATTGAATTAGTCATATATCAACCAGTTTTACTGTTTTATAACAAGTGTGCGAGTATAGGAGGATTTTCTATGAACGTCCATCATATCCATCATCATAATATCATTTTACCGGCAAACTTATTTATTTATTTATTTATTGTTTCTTTGTCTTCGAAAATACTCGTACAGACTGTTGCTTAAGTTAAATTCTTAATTCTATTTACTAAATCGTTCTTACTAATATGAAAGTCAAACTGATCGTAGACAACGTTAAAAGCACGAATGCAGGCACTGAATGGGTTACTGTACCCATAGTTTGTCCTATTGAGTGGCAACAGAAGTGCATCATGAGTTCGGAGAATGCGTGCTGGAGCATTTATATTTATGCTTGCAAGTAATGATGGACAGTCGCTACGGTTTGTGAGAACGTCAAAGATAAACACTCGTTGCAATCTTAGGCGCCTAGCGGAGAGTGTTTCCAAACCAACCAGTAAACAGCGCGAGGTATATGGAGGCAGCTCTGTAGGGTTAGTCCAGGGGAGTTGACGAAGGGCAAACCGTATAAAATGTTTTTGGACTCGTTCTAATTTCAGGGCGTGCGAGACGTGATAAGGTGCCCATACTGACGCTGCATACTCAAGTATACTCCGTACCAATGAGCAATACAGCGACTTAAGAGCATATACGTCTGTAATAAATGCTGTATGGCGGCGAACAGCACCCAGAACCGAAAAGGCTTTAGCAGCAGTTAATGCTACATGCTCATTGAATCGCAGTTTGTTATCTAAAATCACACCTAAGTCACGTATAGAATTCACCCGCTCGAGGACGGCCGAGCCAATCTTGTATGGGAACTCAGTAGTAGTTAGGCAGCGAGTAAAAGATATTACTTTACATTTCTTGATGTTTACAGCCATTCCGTTTTCGTCACACCACAACAAGAGTTGATCGATGTCGCTTTGCAAGGCGGTGCAATCTTGGGCGGATGATATCACCCGAAAGGTTTTGAGATCGTCAGCGAAGAGTGATTTCCCGGATGATATCCGATATGTGAGGTCGTTTACGTACAGAATAAAAATAAGCGGACCCAGTACACTCCCTTGAGGAACTCCTGAGGTGACGTTGAATGTTGTTGAGGTTTCATGGTCAACCTGTACAAAAGCTTTTCGTCCGGTGAGGTATGATTCCAGCCACTCAACTATCCAACTCGGGAACCCAAGATGGGCAAGTTTGTCGATTACGAACGTATGCGGAACAAGGTCGAAAGCCTTCGAAAAATCGACGTAAATTGAATCTACTTGGCGACGGGATTCAACTGCAGGGAACAACGTGTTGGTATAAGCCATAAGGTTTGTAGTTGTAGAACGACGTTCGACGAAACCATGCTGAAACTCGCTGATCAAAGGTTTTGCAGCATTGCTCAGGAAACGATGGACGACTGTTTCGAAGACTTTAGCAAGGCAACAAAGTATCGATATTCCACGATAGTTATCAACGAGTTGAATGCTTCCTGATTTGGATTTGGATGGACGGGAACGTGCAGTCAGCAAGAGAACGATTGAAAATCAGAGATATCGGGGCAGCCAGTTCTTGCGCACAGTTCTTGATGATAAATGGCGTCAATCCATCCACTCCAGGACCTTTTGAAACATCTAAATCGTTCAGCACTTCAAGTACATCCCTATCCGAGAAACGAAAGTTCGGGATATCCACATCGTATGATGGTATCAGACGAAATCTTTCCGGCTTGGATGCGGGCAAACTGGCGCGGAACACACTTTTAAAGAAGTTAGCAAACAAGTTGGCAGCTTCTTTGGCTGAACTGGAAACACATCCTTTGTACTCCACGTTACTCGGTGTGCGTTTTGACGATCTGTTGGTCCTTATGAAAGCCCAAAATGACGACGGATTCGATTTCAGGTTCGATTGCACCCTGTCCACGTACGCTGCATAGGACACTGTAAGCAGATCATTGTAGTCACTTTCGATGACTTTCGATGTTAACAGTTTTGACAGAAGCAAAAGGCTTCATAAACGTTCGTCGCACTCATTGCATTCGTTCAACTTCGGAAGATCGTGAAGCTATAATATTGGATCACTTAATTTTCACACAAGAAAAATAGTTTGTTTCAATGATTTTTAGTTCGCAAGGAAGAGGTATATACATTATTTCACAATTCTCAATAGTGTAAACAATATTACGCATACTCTATATTTAATTTATCGAATCAGAGCAGACATTATTTCGATATTATAATTTTCGTACCAAGAAAAACGGTTGATTATGTTGTCTAAACAACCAGCTCCTGATTTGAAAGCAAGCAAGCTGCAGCCGCCAGAAACCATGCAAGTATTTACGAAACCAATTTCTTCGAAAGGGCATTAATCCTTTCGCCTTTCCAGAGCATACCCTGACATAGGTAGACATCACCGCACCGCACCGGCAGGCAGGTTATTTTCTCTGTAGCCTGCACCATTTCCCAATTGATGAAAGCTTTCACGGTTGATTTCACTTTCCAAGAAGGAACTCTGTGAGTGCGACTGTGAACACTCTTTCTTCTCCCCTCTCACCGCTGCGCTCTGGCTTGCGATTGTGCTCGATTCCCTGCGGTACAATCCGACACCCCGGCCGGTCTCCCATTTGCCACTTGCTGGTGTTCTCCCGCACCAACTGCTAAATGCTTCATTTATTTTCAATAAAACACATGTCCCAGCTTGACAAGGGATCGACCAGAGACCATTCACTGAAATGTAACGCAGTTAGTGTGTTGGGTTCTGAACTTTCCCCGTATATTGAATATCTTCATCTACGCCTTCATCCTTCATTCCGTCACTCACTGCATGCTGACTGATTTTTTTTCGGTGTTCCCAGAAAGCGACGTGACAAAATGTCTCGTTCGACACATGGCGCGCGATAGGGAGGCGCGCAGAAAGGGGAGGAAAATTTTTCTCCCATCGAAAGAATATCCGATTTACAGCTCCAATTTCCGGTCATTTGATGAACAGAACAGGAGAGCTTTTGCTTTCGTTGTTTGTTATTAATGGCGCTGTCTCCGCTAGGAGACAACAGAAAATCCATCTCCGGTCGTGGTAATGTGTGAACCAACCGAGTCTGAAGTTACGTTTTTTATGATAATTAACCGAATTCGAGTGACACTCGTTGGATAAGCTCGTCAGACGAGAAGAGTTTCGTGGTTTCCGATTCAATCAGAAATATTAATTGGAAATACGTTATCAGGTGTAGGATATTGTGTTGGTTGAATACTCGTGAAACTCTGCCCAAGTAATGTCTGCCCAAGATTTTTGTAAGGTTAATTACGAAGACGATAGATAGATTACGCACACCAAGGCAAAAATGTTTAACACCAAAACAAACCCAATGTACACCCACTCTGTCCACGCCTGCCACCTTGCAGACCAGGAACGCGACGCCTCCCAGCTGGACGGTTGTATTGTGCGCCATCACCTGAAAATAGAAGAGAAGAAGAAAACAGAGAAAACACCCATTAGAGCTATGCGGCATGTAGCACAAAGCAAAAGTAGCAAGCTACTTGTGTAATGACAGAAATAATTATCAGGTAGAACTTTCAAACTACTAGACATTCCCGGGAAATGGGGCGAAACGGAAATCCTCATTACCGGTAGTACACACCAAGTAATTTCGCTTCCAGTGCCTAGCTTCAGGACAATAGCCAACATCGTTGGTTATGGTGTTCTCCTTTGAAACTATGATACGGTTGTACGGTCGGTCGGTCATTTCGTGGTAAATAACAACGGTAGTAACGTGAATGGCAATTAGCGCTAGGACGACGATGCGATATCAATTGACAACTGTTGTCAAGGTGTAGATTGAAATGTAAGTGTCCGTTTAGCCGAATATAGAATCATCTTCGTGATGCTCAAGGAGAATTTGCTTAAAGTTCAGTTTAGCTCCACTAAACTGCTAGATATTCGCTATGAAGTTAAACTTCTTATTTTAAGCACATGTTTTATATACCAAGCCAATTATATACCATGATTGTCGTTTGACAGTTAGTAACTTAGAAGTCATCTCGTGCAGTTTCAATCGGCAGCTTGTAAGGTGCCTCATATAACCTTCATTACATTCATATATCCGAATAAATACACAAAAGAAACTAACTGCTAATGAGCGTGTACTAACAGGGAACCACAAAAGTGATTCCTACCATTGACAAACAGTCACTCCAGGTAGTAAATCCTTAAAGGATATAGTTATTCTTTTTATAATATAAGCGCATTATTTTAGTTCCCAATCTAATAAGATTGAATTAAGTCATGCCAGACAATGCTCCTGATAAATCAGCTTACATGTCTGTAAAATATGATGATAATAATCTAACCATAAAGATACCCACGGCACGCTTCGTTGTCCTAATTAATTTCAGCTCATGCATACTGTTTATGTTCCGCGATGTTTCACATTATGCGGAGATTTATATTTTCAAAGGTATTTAATTCTACTCATTAGCGCATGCTACTCGTTACGGTCTGGTGTAAACTTGTGAGGAAAATATTATTTTTTTCATACTTGGAACGTAATGTATTTTCAGTTTCTCGCTAACCAAATAAAGGGAGCTAGGATCAAAATTTGACCAAACAATTATTTCTCTTCTTCAAATTTAATTAGTACAAAATAAAGAAAAATATTCAGCTAAGCTTCCAATTGATCGAATCCTACATGCCGGACCTTTCATTCAATTCTTGCCATCAAATTCTGGACAACTAACTCATCCACACTGTTCGTTGCAGGTCACCAGTTTACCTTAAACTATTTCTCGCTTCCAACAGCCTTTGGGTCTCTTCCAAGTTCCGCTTAACAAATGCCTATTATTTCTTAATTTGGCAGAGCTCTGGCTTGTTGGAAAGACTTTTGACATTGGGCCCCGCCTGCAGTTTGTTGGTGACGTACCACTCCATGTTCTTTGCGTTCATAATAGTCCGATATCAATTCCAGCTAAAAGAGCACGAAACAATCGTGTTGCTAGAGGAAAGGCAACCAGCATCCTTCCAGACACTCGTTCACGTAAATTTTCTGGTTAATGGTCCTAATTTCATTGAAAATTTCGTTTTACAAGCTATAGGCACAGACAAACAGATATAACTCTTGGAAGAAAAATCTACAAAAATTATCGTACCTCACATTTAGCATGAACACTAGCACCATCTATGATCGACATTCCCAAATATCAAATAACAACAGGAGTATCCCTCGAAGTAGCAAGTATTTTTATGGCGAACTCCCTTTCTTTCGTCAAAAAGCGCCACTTTGACCAAAACGGAGACATTCCCAACTAAACCCACATTTGAAATGACGGTTTAATCGGTACGAAGAATGGAAAACGAGTGTTATGTCTGTTTGTCTGTGCTATAGGTATGGGTATTCCAAACCCGACTTTTTTAGTGAACTTCAACAGTTTCATATGCTTGAAAATCTCTGTCATCTTTCATCTTTCATCTTTCATCTTGTGAGGCAATCACAAAACCTCTGTTCAGCAAACTCTTTGAGGTTTGCTGTCGTCACCACCCCATCAAGATCCATTAAGATAGTCGTCTTCCGGCTTTCGGAATCGTGTTTAGGCCGACTTGTTTTGTATATGTTTTGTCTACTGTTAAATTTAATAGGTTGGAGAATTGGCTGTTCAGTCTTTAAATTCAGTGGACGATTTGTTTTATTTACGCCAACGTTTCGATTTTTGGTTTAGATCTTCTTCAGGGCTTCTACAATATATCTTTTATTAGTTAATTGTGATCTATCGTGTAATTTGTGATATGACTTACAAAGTTTAAACCGTCTTTGTCTAGTAACATTTAGCCTATAGTGTTGTCTGTCTTTGAGTTTGGATGTATAATGGTTCGTTTGTCTATAATGTATAAAATTTAATATTTTAGTTTTAAACGACAGTCAGTCTGTTTCTAATATTAGAATAGAACAAATTTTAAAATCTTTCTAACCGTTTCAATTATATTTTTGTAGTCTTTATCAAGGATCGAGTTAGGTTTGTTCTTTGTTTCGTAGAAGTTACACGTCCTGAAACTTGTTTTTGCCTTACATCTGAAGTTAGTATTTTCCTGTACAGCGTTTGGGAAGGATTTAATTATTTTTCGTTTTGAAGTCTAATTAGATTAAATACAGGAAAACATTCAGCTAAGCTTCCGGTTGATCCAATTCCAATTGGTGGGTCTTGCCTTTAATTCCTGGCAACAAATCGTCCACATTATTTATCACAGAATACCAGTTTGCCTAAAACTTCTTCTCGCTTTCAATACTTTTTCTTCTTGTTCAGGTTTCGCTTGATTTTCTAGCTTGGGCGAAGTACTAGTACAGTGCTCGAAAAAATAATTGACAGCACTGCATGAAAGATTATGTAAAACACATTTAGCGTATACAGTTTTACCCCTGGTAGTATTATTTTATCTGTCAGGCCATGGACATGTCTTCTGAACTGCTGATAGTGTTTGTCTTTCTCTATTTTCTACCCTTCAATAAAATTCATTCGCGAACTGCAGTGCTGAATGATGGCTCCACTAACCTGTCAGTCAATTTTCTTGCTGTTGACTGATATTTTAGATATTAATATTTAATTTTTTAAACTGCCTGCTTTTTAAAATCAACCAAAAGGTGGCTGTCGGAAATTAATTAAAACTTCAAATCAATGTTTACGTTTATTATAATTTCGTTTGCCATTGGCAGCAGTTCAAAATGACTTAATGATACACATTTGATTTCATTCCCAGCTAGCATTTTCATATGTATAAAAAAGGTAAAAATCAGCATTACGTACAGATATACATGCTAAATAAATCGTATTTCATGCGCAAAATTGGCATATCCGTGCTATTTTGGAGGCGATATACGTGATTACGAATAATTTTGAGCGTTACGACTACATAAGTATTTATATACGATAATATCCGATTAAGCGCGAGTCGCTCCGTACGTCTCTACGATTTTGTGCTGAAAATCGTATGTATGTCAGTCATTATCATTATATACGACAGAAAATCAACTTGATCCCACTTTATCCAGCTTTAGTTACGATTTCGAGTTTGTTAGGAGATATTTACGATAGTTTTCGTACATTGATATACGAGTTGGTGCTAGCTGGGTTCACTATTGTTGAGAATGAATGAATGTAAAAAATAACTCGAATATGCACGAAAGCGCTCGCTCGAATAACTGGTTTCAGGTTGGCAATGCTGAGTTCATTTCATCTGTACTTGAAACAGTAAAGAATGAGCGGTATATTGTATCAATTCAGGTGTATTACATAAATTAAATATGAGATTTCTAAGCACAGGCCAAGGCCTTTAATCCATAACGGCAGGATATCGAATCCGGCCTAAAAAACAAAGGTACCGTCATCCGGGGATACTTGCAACACTTTTGAACTTTGACTTAGTATAACTGTCGAAGTATACCGTTTAGCTCGAATTGTAAGTAGCCAAAACTTGTATAGTGGTGAGTACTTTTGATTTATGATATTGAGAAAAAATATAAACTAAATGAATCTGTACAATGAACCGAAAATAGGGGTGTTGCAAGTTACCCAGTAAACGGGGTTACTTGCAACACTTTTCTGATTTTGCGTTTCTTATGATTTTATATCTGATTTCAAACCGCGAATGACTATTTTAAGATATTTTGAATGTATTTGTAGTTAAACAAGAGATACTGGAGGCGTTTTTTGTTTCCCAATTTCGTCTATCGCTTTTTTCAAGATATTCGGTGAAAACGCAGCATGTCGGCGAACTCCAAATTGCCGTTTCAAGGCACGTGGAATTTTTCACAATTTTAATTTTTCTGGAGATGGTGGTAGACAAAATAACATCGTACAGATGCAAACTTGCTTTCTACATACTGTCTATTACGATAATTTTCATTTTTACAAGTGCTGCAAGCCGCGTCATATTGGAAGTAACAACACGAATTCATCGTTTCTTCTCCAAGTTCAAAATATAAACTTAGCTCAAAGTTGCCATTTGCTAGCTTATATGACGCACTTATTGTGTACAGGAACCAAACAATAAATAATAATTCCATGTCAATGAACTGACGCAACTTTGCACATCCATTTTTCCTACTCTGAAAGTGACATTACTTTCCAACCGTATAAAAACAAGCAAAACAATGATATAACGGATTAAACTTAACTAAACAATAGGTAAACATCCCTTCTTTAAAATGGCATTGGGTATAAATGGTTATGTTAACAAACAAATGCGTTAGAGCTGTCAAAAGCGCGATGCGCCAAAGTGTTGCAAGTAACCCCGGTGTTGCAAGTATCCCCGGATGACGGTAACCAACGTTTTACAGACACACATTCACGAAAATTTCCTGGTTGACAGCCACGATTATAATGAAATTATCGCTTTTCAAGCTATGGCACAGTGGGTAGAAACGACTGAAGAACCGGAACTTTTTGTTGCCGTTGTTTTCAAGGGGGAAAATGCGACTTTTCTTATGTAAAAAATCACGAGAAATCGTTTTGTGAAGTTTTTGTACTACAGGCAAAATTTCAATTCGATACTTTTACTAGAGACTTTTAAGAAGACATGGCAGTTGTGGAGAGTTAAAATGTCAGAAGATCAATCGCCAATTTACACTAAAATTTCGTGTAAGGAAATGTTTTACCTTGTTATACCCTACAACTTGTACTGAAATCAGAGAAAGCATTGCACAGTGGGCAAAATCAATTGCGAAAAAACAGAACTTTTTGGAACTTGCTGTTTTTATGGGGTAAAAAGTGACTTTTCTTATGTAAAAAATCACGAGAAATCGACTGGTGATGGTCTCAACGCGTGGATATGACGAAAAGTAGCCTATTTTGCCCCATTTACCCCTATTATAGTTTTGAAAGAATCATGTACAAACACTCTCCAATTTGAGATTCTATGGTAAGGAAGAACGGTGGGATTCATATACCTAGAACAATTTTATTTTAACATAACATAATCTAGAAGTCTGTTTTGCCCCATTTTCCTCAGTACTACAACCAAATTCCAATTCGATACTTTTATCAGAGATTTTCAAGAAAGCATGGCTGTTGTGCAGGTTGGAACAGTCAGAATATCGAATGACGATCAAGTTCACAATAATGTCGTGTAAGGGAATGTTTTGCCTTGTTTTACCCTATAGCTTGCTGAAATCTGAGGAAGTATTGATCGCAAAACGAGCAACTGTAAAAGTGTTCCAATCTCGTTTTAAATTTGGTGTGTTTATTCCTAATCGAAAAATTTTAGACCTATATTAGGGCTTAGGGTGCCCTGTCGTGTAAAAACAGAAGGTCAAATTTCGATAACGGAATTAGCACCCAGTCTTTGCATTGCTTTCTTCTTTCCTTACCATAGAATCTCAAATTGGAGAGCTTGTACATGATTCTTTCATAACTATTAGAAAATAGGGGAAAATGGGGCAAAATGGGCTACTTATCGTCATTTCCGCGCATTGAGACTCTCACCAATCGATTTCTCGTGATTTTTTACATAAGAAAAGTCACTTTTTACCCCATAAAAACAATGGTAACAAAAAGTTCCGGGTTTTCAGTCGATTCTGCCCACTGTGCATTGATAGGAAAATGAGCAACTTTAAAAGTACTCCGATTTTATTCAAATTTGGTGCTTTTGTTCCTAATCGAAAAATTTTAGACCCTTATTTTTTATTGGACGCTTAGGGTGCCCCTTTCTGAGTTAGGGTGATCACAAAAATCGTCATGCTTTCTAATTTTTCTTCATTCAAAACTTTTCATCCATAACTTTTGAACCCCTGAACCGATTTTAATAATTTTTGTTCTAAATAAAATAAATTTCAATCAACTTTTCAGAAAATGTATTCGGTTGTAGCTCAAAGTATTCCGGACTGCAAAAACATTGAAACTTTGAAGAAAGAAAGAATGGCAAACATGATTATTTTTGTGATCGCCCTAACTAAAAGAGGGACACCCTAAGCGTCCAATAAAAAATATGAATTCAAAATTTTTCGACTCGGAACAAACACACCCAATTTGAACGAATCGGAGCACTTTTACAGTTGCTCGTATTGCTATCGATACTTTCTCTGATTTCAGTACAAGTTGTAGGGTAAAACAAGGCAAACATTCCTTTACACGACATTTTTGAGAAAAACTTGACCGTTTTTCGATCTTCTGACTTTTTCAACCTCCCCAACAGACATGCCTTCTTAAAAATCTCTGGTAAAAGTATCAAACTGGCCTTTTGGCTGTAGTACAGAAATCTTGAGTGAAATGGGGCAAAATAGACTTCTAGATTATGTTGTAATGAAATAAAATTGTTCATATACCTTTTTCCAGTACAGCAACAGATTCTTCTTCTTTTCTTACCACAGAATCTCAAATTAGAAACAGTTTGTACACGATTCTTTCAAAACTAATAGAAAATAGGGGTAAATGGGGCAAAATGAACTACTTCCCATTATTTCTGCGCGTTAAGACCATTACCAATCGATTTCTCGTGATTTTTTACATTAGAAAAGTCGCTTTTTTCCTTAAAAACAGTTCCATTTGTTCGGTCGCTTTTGCTCACTGTGCATAGGAATCAGATAACCTGCCGAACCCGATTATTTTTTTGCCGAACTTCGATGGTTTCATATGCTTGAAAATGTCTACCCAATTTTCCCATTCAGGATGACGTATAATGTTTGCCCGGGAAGCTGTTTAAAATCTACCACGACGTAGCTTGCGTTATCCATCGCCATTCAATCAAACTTCGTTAGCATCGATCTGTACAGCTCTTGAGACCGTGCTTTGACCGTCTTGTTTTGTTTATAATCGTGATTGTGAGTCACTACCTTCTAATTCACGCATATAGACGACACTACTAGTGTGTTTACGACTAAAAACTGCTTTATGTAAAAGCATAAAAAAGATGTCCAACTAACACGCTTCAAGACAATTTTTATTGACGATTTTAACATATATTTTATATATGTTTGAGAATAAAACGCAACTTTGTCATCCATTCAACTAGTATCTCCCAAGTAATGAAATCCTGAAGGCTCTTCCTGACGAAACTGGGACAAAGTTTGTGGCGAAGACTAATCCCTGTAGCAGATCGACCAGACGGTACAATAGTTTGGCGCAATTACCAGTACTTACATTGTTCAAATTCTCAGCAATTTCGAAATTCATTTTAAATTGACACCATCAAAACAAAATTTACTGGTAGGTGTACCTGGTGGAGAAACGGATGGATGGATGTTCTAGCGCATTGCCCCTTATCGTTGACATTTTATCTAAGAGGAAATACAAGTTTCCGGCTTTTTTGCCATTAAAGATGATTCGTCTTGTAGGGTAAGCTTAAGAGGAACTTTGACTTCAAGTAACTGCTATTTTTGTCTTGTCAGTGACCCTTCCTTCTTGCGATTTTTCCGCGCTTTATCGTGTTTTTCCAGACTTGCAGGTTTCACTGCCTGGGGTTTTTGCCAAAACGATGGAAACGTCTATAGTTTTATTGATCCATAACGTCAATGGTCTTATTGATTCATAACTTTTCATTGAACATTGGTCGTATCGAGCAATACTCTATGAATGGATCGCACTGAATCATTTTACGTATAAATGGTTGTATCAAACCATTTAATTCATCTATGGTCGTACCGAACCATATACTTCTTTAAATAATGATCCTACCGAATCATTTTATTTATTTATTTGCTCAAGACCCAGCCAGCACCAACTCATATATCAATGTACGAAAATTATCGCAAATATCTCTAACAAATTCGGATTCGTAAATAGAGCCTAATAAACCGCGCACAAGTTCTATCATTCATAATGCTAGTAGCTGATAAACATACGGTTTTCAGCACAAAGTTATACAGCTGTATGAAACTGGTTGCGCTTATTCGGAACTTATCGTATTGAAATACCTATATAAGTGTATCGCCTAAAATAATTCCTCAGTGCGTATATCGCCTCCAAAATGGTACGGATAAGCGGCTTTGCACGTCGAATACGATTTTGTTGGATACATATCAGTACGTAACTCTTATTTGCAATCTAATTAAACAAGTGAAAATGCAGACTGGGGATCCGTCTGACGCTGTTGTCTACATGAATAAAAAAACACCAACTATATAACTTATCTAAAAGCCCTAGAGAGCGGCGGTTATTGCCTAAAATTACTACATGTAACAGAGAAATCGATGAAACTATATACGCTATTAAACAAACAACACGTTACACGAATAGGCTCATTCTGGCCATACTCGGTGCGTCTAAAGTCCGGTCGAAGAAACTGTCCATTTCGAAGCGGGCGTGGGATGGCAATGATGTTGATTTGAGCAAAGATGGCAGGGCAATCCAATTCGTCGGCTAAAACCTTCCTAATGAGAATGACCCTTTCAACAAACGACAACGGTCTTGGTACGGAGGCAGATTACATGTGTTTCTCCATGGGAGATATTTAAGCGCGTATCGAATAGATTTGTGCAGCATGGCTTCAAATCTGGACGATACTTATAAATACCAAACCATTTAACTCATCTATGGTCGTACCGAACCATATACTTTAGTCAAGCGAAATATGACCATTCACCTTATTTCCGAGTCCAATCTCACAGTTGCCGTAACCACATACGACACACGCTTATTATTCTCGTTGCCGTTGCCAATTGTTTTTGACCACTCGAAGTGAACTTTTTTTTTCACTTATACGCTTTTCATATATTCCAATATGGTAGAGAGAATTTCTCTCAGAGAAATGTATTTCAAATGTAAAAAACAACCAATGTAGAAAAAATCAGAGGGGTTGTGTACAAGACACGACCGCATATATAGGTGACGCAGGACTACGTAAGTATCTTTGTAGTGATAGTGGCATGTATTCATGCTTGTAATCATTCGATCCTTCATGCTATTTGCAACATATATACATGCTACATGCGTTGTATGTAACATTTATCAAAGTAGTAACATTGCATACGTTCAACTCTCAAAAGATTGTTCATTCGAAAACAAAATCAAGAACACAAACTTTTGCTTTCCTGCTACCTTCTTGAAATTAAAGATTGTTTTTATTACCTATGGTTCCCCACGTTGAAGGGATTTTACCAATTCAATCCTATTTTACCAACAGCACATCTTTTCATTACACTTCTAATGAAACGGCAAGCATGCGTATTCATACAGAGTCGTATTATAACCGAACACTACAGCTGTAGCACATTTTTCCAACACAGAGATCAAGTTCGCCGAGGTTTAATTGTCTTGCAGTAAGGACTTTGCGATCTGTTGGGACAACGAACTTGTGTCATTTTTCCTGGCACACTTCCCTAACACAGACATCAAATTGGACTAGGTTTAATCGCGTTCGTAAGAAATCTGTTGCCACGAGGGGGCTTTGTTACTCTCTCTGGCGTACTTCCCAAGCAAGGACATCAAAATGGTCTAGGTCCTTTCATTTTTCATTTTGACGCTCGCATTTTTCGATTTTTTGGAATGACACCCTATCTCAAAACTTGCCGTAAGACGTAGTCCTACGTACTTTTAACTTACTTAAAGTAGCAAGATTTCTTGGACGATTCCTATGCCGAAAAAGAAGAAAAAGGAAACAAATTTCTCTGATACTTTTAGAGCAAAACTTGTCCGATCACAATCGCCATTGAGCATCATTAAATTACTAGTCTCATCACTAGTCTCATCTGATCGGGTTGTGGCTTGTGGGATACATGATCTGACGCTGGAATAACCGATATTCTGTGTCGCGGGTATTCAACCCTTGAACAAGAAACCTCATTACGCACCTCGAGCCAGTACCAGTCTCATCACTTGCCCCAGTAAGATGTTTCATTGTCCATAAAGCAGAGTTCAGTACAAAGTACAACTCAATCAACCCATTTTGCAGTGCTAAGAGTCATTTATTCTGCGCACCAAAAGAAAACTAACAAACTAAAGCGCAAGAAAAACAAACCACGACCCGCAGGAAGCGATAAATTACTTCAAGTAAGGTGAACTTACTGTTCACACTAGAAATGAATGAATGAAATGCAGTCGGTTTTTGCGAGGAATTCCACCGTAAAGTGATGCATCAAGAATGCGGTGGGAAGGGAATTGGGGTGATAACCCATTCGCTATTCTATGCTTAGCTAAAGTTAGCAACATGATCGTGCGGTTTGGTAATCATTTATCCTTGCTACGTAGCAGTGCTGGTGGTGTTCGTTACCCGGTGGAAATGGCATTGAGGTCCTTCAAGATATCATCTCTAATCGAAATGCTCATATGGAGGAATACTTTTACTTTTGTCATTAGTCGAATCGTGCATTAACACTTGTAGAAGAATTGGGTGTTTTGCAGAACTACGGTTTATAGTTTAATTAGAATATATAAGTTTTAAATGACTAATGTGATAGTTTCGTTTGGCATCTAAATATCTAAATAGATGGGAGTAGAGTTTTTTTTGTAAATCAACTTGAGAAAAATCCTCACAGTCACAATCACCCATTTAAGTGTAAATGGCAAAACTATTTACGTAAAGGCAACGGTGATGCATCAAAATAAAACATAAAGCAGACAGCTGCCACAAGATTCCCACCAAATCAAGTAATTTAACTGACGGTGTCAATCGAATTCTTCCCGGATAGTTCACAACAAGAGCTCTCAACCGAAATTCGAAACAAACAAACAAACACAGCAGCAATCGGCAAATCTAAAGCCACACCGCGCGCGTATCCTCTTTAGAATTTCTTCAAATATCGCAAAACAACGAATAAACAACTTCTCCGTTCTAGCCGGAGTCACATTTAGGGCTAACAAACGACGACGCACAGCGACTGCGACAAAACTGACGACGATCATCCGAGGAGAGTGGAGCCTTCGGGCGCTAGCAAGGAAATTGTCTTCACTCGAGTCGAGCAGTCGAGTAGGTACTGTTTGAAAACAATTTTGAAAATTGAAAAACTTTACTCGCCGTTTTACAACCAGCTGTACACTCGAGAACATCCACCATTTGGTGTTCGGTTTGAGGACTTATATTGTCCTTATATAAGCTTAGGACAAATAAACACCACATCTCACCGACCGACCGGGGACGCTCTGGTTTGCCTCTGCCCCGGTTGTTGGTGCCTTTACAGTTCACGTACCGGAAGCGGTACAACAGTCAACAACAGCTGCTGACGTTGCCACGCGTTTCTTAGTGCAAGAAAAAGTCGATAGTAATCCATCTAATGGTGATAGAAATTTTTATTAGTTTGTCAAGAAATTAATAAAGCTATGCTGGGAAGACCACTGCAACAAGAGGCGAAATGGGTTGAATCATAATATCATTACTAGAGTGCAACTAACTTCTCGATGTTTTTTGACAAACGGAACAAATAGTAATCTGACGACAGAAAATATAGCATGAGAGATAGGACGTCCCATTTCATTGTTTGCAAGTAGGTTTTAGCAGGTTTGACAACGTGAGATCTAGCGTTGTCATGCTGTAGAATGAGTTGTTCGTACTTTCGTTCGTATTGTGACCACTTTTCGCACTGTGCTTCGCTCAGTTGCATCAAATAAATTCGATTCGAACAGCAGAAGCCTTGTTGCATGCCCAATATGTATATGCGACTTGATAATAATTTTGAACTGATTTTTATACCTGTATAACATAACAAAGATAAAACTAACACACTTGAAGTATCGCAATCTTTCACATTTCAAATGAGACAATGGCTGCCATGGTGCAAGCTTGCAAAGTTAGCTTCCGTTGCATCGAGACAGACACCGGTATTTCGTCATTATAAAAGATTTCTAGTTTTTTTTTCTTTTGTTTACAAAAGCGAACAAGACATAAAGTTTACTACGACATCTGATCGAAACTGTAGGACTTATTTTGACAGTTGCTGTGCAGCTGAAATTAAGTTAAATACTTTCACGAAATCAACCCTACTTCCAGTTGTGCTTCCTAAAAGACTTTGGCACGACACGAAAGGCTAAAGACAAAGACAAAGTATTTAAGATAAGCAAGTGGAAGAAAGGATAACAGCACTCGAAAAGCTTTCGTGTTTATGACACATCACTTTTAGAGAGGTGCTATCGTGGTGCACTCGTAGTTTTCACTGCAATTATGAGAATTAAGCAATTAGAGGGGTGACCATCTGGCGTTATATAGTAACAAAAATAATATTTTTAAAACTACTGTTATTTTTTTACATAATCGGTGTGTTGGAGATGCATAATTCTTTGCTTTCCAGACTCAATTAATTCCAGCTAATGCAAATGGAACATAGACGGATAGTGGCTTATTTTCGCGTGGAAATAGATATTGTTGGTTTTCTGTCGAAAGCAAAGGGTGTTACAAACAAAATTTTATCAACTTAAACTTGACGTATTTCTTTCAAGCGTGCATGTAAAACATCTCAACAATCCTCATGCACACAATATGCTGACTTCTATCTTGCTATTCTCTTGAGCAAGTGGAACAGACAACAGACACACACCCAATATCTTATGGATAGGTAACTTGCGTACAACTTGGTAATTGCCGATCTGCCACGTGTTAGTTTCTGGCATACCCCACAGGGTAGTAATCTAGGGCCACTACTATTCTGTATCTATATTAACGGCGTAGTCTTAAAACACAATTAAGGTGAAATGCTTTTCTTCGCCGGTGAAAATCAATTTTACAGTCAGACAAATCGAGTACTGGAAAATATTACATGAGCTTTTCAATTTGTTTGTTTGTTTGTTTGGTGCATAAGGAATTAATTGGTATTATGTGTTGAGAAATGTGGCGGCATCAGCTTTTTTTGCACCCCCCCTGAATTCTGAATCCCTTATGCCAAGGAACATGCGTGCCAAGTTTAATGAAGAACCGTCCAGGTGTTTCGCAGTTATGATCTCCCTCCTATTGTGAATCCCCTCCTCTTCTTGTCGGCCCATCAGTGCAGATTTCCTTATATCAAGGAACATGTATGCCAAGTTTAGTGAAGAGCTGTCCAGGCATTTCGGAGCTATGGCCTTTCACCCCCTGTTACGAGCTTCCCCCCAGTGCTGATTCCTGGAATGTGTGCCAATTTTGGTGGAAATCGGTCAAGGCGTTCTTGAGTTATGGTGGAAACAAACATACACACACATACAAACATACTCACGCTCACTTTTATATATAGACTAGCTGACCCGACAAACTTCGTATTGCCACAAATTAAACTATGTAGTACATAAATCGTGAATCTTGGATGACCTTTGTCACAATCTCGAATTTTGCAAGTTTCTGAGGAGTTCATGGGTGTTTTAATATACAAATTTTCCTCACAGGAAAGGAGAAAACAATTCCCCCCATCGCTCAGCCTGATAAAATAAAGCGGATAGCATTTAAATATTCGCCATCATTACGAACCATTTCGCCGAATACCATTTTGCGGAACATCAATTCTCGGTTGACCATAACGCGGAATATAGAGTTTCGCAGAATACCATTTCGCGAAAAACCTTACGCGGGATGTACCATTTCACGGAAAATCTTTTCGTAGAAAGTACCATTTCGCATTTCGGCATTTGGTTCGATTTGCTTGATTACTTCTAGAGTTATGAGGAAATTTGTATTTCATTTGTATAGGAGCCCCCCCTCCTAAAGTGGGGAGAGGTTTCAATTTACCATAGAAAAAATTCTTGTTTCCAAAAACATCCACCTGTCAAATTTTGTTCCATTTGCTTGATTGGTTCTCGAGTTTTGAGGAAATTTGAATTTCATCTATATGGAAGCCCCCCCTATTAAAAGGGACAGGGGTCATAATTCCTCTCCTAAAGAGGGGAGGGGTTTCAATTCACCATAGAAAAAATTCATGCCTCCAAAAACATCCACATGCCAAATATGGTTCCATTTGATTAATTAGTTCTCGAGTTATGAGGAAATTTGTAGTTCATTTGTATGGGAGCCCCCCTCTTAAAAGGGAGAGAGATCATTATTCCCCTCCTAAAGAAGGGAGGGGTCTCAATTCAGCATAGAAAAAATGCCTACAAAAACACCCACATGCCAAATTTGGTTCATGGAAATTTGCATTTCATTTGTATGGGAGCCCCCCTCCTCCTAAAGTGGGGGGGGGGGGTCTTAATTCACCATAGAAAAAATTCTTGTCTCCAAAAACACCCACCTGTGAAATGTTGTTCCATTTGCTTGATTAGTTCTCGCGTTATGCAGAAATTTATGTTTCATTTGTATGGGAGCCGCCCCTCTTAGTGGGGGGAGGGGTCTCTAACCATCATAAGAACCTTCCCTGGCCCCAAAATGAAAATTTTCACGCCGATCGGTTCAGTAGTTTTCGATTCTATAAGGAACATTCGGGCAGACAGACAGAAATCACTTTTTAATGGGAATAGATTTGTATGGGAGCCCCCCCTCTTAGTGGGGGAGGGATTTCTAACCATCATAAGAACCTTCCCTGGCACCAAAAACCCCTACATGCAAACTTTCACTCCAATCGGTTTAGTAGTTTTCGATTCTATAAGGAACATAAAGCAGACAGAAATCCATTCTTATAGGCATAGATTTGTATGGGAGCCCCCCCCCCCTCTTAGTAGGGGGAGGGGTATTTTCCAACGAGAGAACCTTCCCTAGCTCCAAAAGCCTCTACATGCAAATTTTCACGCCGATCGGTTCAGTAGTTTTCGATTCTATAAGGAACATACGGACAGACAGACAGACAGACAGAAATCCTTTTTTATAGGTGTAGATTGGCTCAATATTTATTGAATGGGACATAACGGGATTGGCAATTAGTCTTGGATTTATATCTCGATCAATTAAAATTATCAGATAACAGGGTGAGGTCTAAATAACTCATATAACAAAATCTTCTTTGTGTTTTATTACCTGTTTTTTACTTGATCTCGTTAGTAGCTGAAATAACAAAAATTGTAACAAAATCTGCTCTTGGCATATCAAAAATATATCAAATTATGATATAGTTTGATCCAGTTTATATCACGATGAGTTGCACAAATCAGCATTTTGTCCTGCTTTATAATCAAATTGTAACAAAGCGAGTTATAAGTTGCAAAACAAGATAGAATCTTTGCAGAACATTTTGTGTGTCGCAAGTTTTCCATCACATTTATAACACAGTTTGATAGAAATATCAACTTGAGCTACAATTCTGTAATATTTTTGTTAGTATAATCTGATCGGGATTTAGCAACGCCGCAGTATTGTTCAAACCCCTCTATTGCTCCATTATTTGTTCGACGCTCGAATCTGCAAGCATTGTTCGGACCCCACACAAGTCTATCAGGACCGGTAGACTACAGAACGTGCGGCAAGAATTTGATCGTTATGCGTTTTGTCAACTTCCCTGGAGTGATTCACAATATTTAACCATCCAAGTAGCACACTTTAGCTCCATTTAGTTGAAGCAAACGGATTACGACTGAAATTAGTCATAAATCGGTTACTACAACTGCTTTGTAATAACCGTGCTGGTAGGGCAGAGATCCCAAATATATGAACTCATCAACCACTGCCAGTTGATCGCCATCAATAGTCACTGTCCGCGGGAGACAAACGCTGTTTTTTTTAAATCATTTCTTACCATATATATGGTTTTTGACGCATTGATTTCTAACCCAATCCTCCGCCTATCCATTTTTAATCTGGCGTAGATTGCCACCGCCGTTCTCGAGTTTTTAGTAATGACGTCAAGATTGTCTGCACAGCCTAGGAGCTAGCTACTTCTGCCGAAGATCGTTCCTCTCGTTTCGATGCTCGTTTGCCAGATCACAACTTCATTATAGATGTTGAATAACTTACAGATCCCTTGCCGCAACCCTCGGCGCGATTCAAAAGGAATCGAGAGTACCTTCGAAAAACGCACGTTTCGCACGTTAGTCCAGCAACCCGTTCTCGTGCATAATCCATAGCCATAGTTGTTTGTGCTCGACTATATCGTATGCTGCCCTGAAATCTTCGAAAATATGATGCGTTGGGACGTTGTATTCCTGACACATCTGGAGGATTTGTCGGAGAATAAAAATTTGATCCAGTAGTAGCAAGGGTCCATATAATACCCACCAGGTACTGCCCTACGAATTCGCTTGCTATTTGGGATAGACGACGCTATGAAATCCGAGAGAGATCACCTTGGTTGCGGGGTTGACCAGCGTAATGCCGCGATAATTACAGCAATAACCGAGGCGAACACCTTTTTTGTAGATAGGACAATCCGCACTTTCCAGCCACTCCTCCGGTGGTTTCTGCTCGTCCCACATCCTTGAAATTACAGTGAAGTGTCGTTGCTGCGGTTCTTTAACATTTTTGCCGAGTTCTGCCGGGAGTCGGTCTGTTCCCTAATAACACAATTGTCACAATTGTAAAACAGCTGTGGCAACTGATATAAAACCAGTTTTAGTCGTAAATAAGTTTCCCCAACCAAAAGTGGCAAAATTGTGCTGCTTGGGTTCCGGCAGCGCTCTTCAGCTGGCCGATTTTTCGCCGGATCTCTTTGAGATCGGGAGCGGTACGCTGTTATCGTTTGTAGACACTCCTTGGTTAACTTCCGTTCCGTCTCCTTCTTTTGTATCGTTTAAGATGTCCATCAAAGTATTTTACTTACTTACTTATGTGTCCATGTCCGCCGGTTCGGCAGAACTAAGGGATGAAGTCAGAGATCTCCACTGCTGACGGTTACCCGCCATAGCTTTTACTTGTCGCCAGGACAGGTTCTCGTCTACAGCCCGGATGTCGTTGGCTAAGCTCCGTCGTCATGAGCCTCTGGGTCTGCCTCTTCTACGTTGTCCTTGTAGATTACAGTCGAGTGCTTCTCTGCAAACCTCGCTCCTTTCCTCAAGGTATGTCCGATCCTTCTTCCACCTACGTTCACGAATTTCTGTGGCTATCGGTCGTTGATGACACCGACGATGGAGTTCCTCATTGGAATTCCAGTTATCAGGCCACCAGGCACGAATGATGTATCGCAGGCACCGGTTAATGAATACCTGCAGTTTTTGCGTTGTCTCCGCTGAGACGCATTACGTTTCGCAGGCATACAGCAGTACGGATTTCACGTTTGAATTAAAGATTCGGGTTTTCGTACGTAGAGTGATTGAGCTGGTTTGAGCGCCAAATGTTTCGCAGACCTGCAAAGGCCTTCCTGATCCGTGTGGCTATATTAGTCTTGGTACCACCATCGGGCGTTGTTTGGCTACCAAGATATTCAAAGGCGTCTACCTGATCAACTTGTTGTCCCGCTACTGTAAATTTGGTGGAATTGTCAGTGTTCACTACCATAGACTTAGTTTTCGCTACATTGACTATGAGACCTGCTGCCTGGGAGCTCTCGGAGAGGTCATCTAACTCTTGTGCGAGCAAGACAATGTCGTCGGCTAGGTCGAGGTCATTTAGCTGCTCCATCGTTAGAGGATTCCAAGGCAATCCTCGAGTTGGTCTACTGTCAATTGCTCCAACTAGTATCTCATCCATAACAATCACGATCATAACGTATCACGCCAGAAGTAAGTTATGGGGTCGGACAAGACGCCGTCGTGTAAAACCTTGCACGAGAACACCTTATATCGAAGTATTGCTTCCACAAAACCACCTCGCGCTCGTTTGTGACCAGGTTTTCCATCTCGTACCTGCACATATCAGGCTTCGGTATGCGTCGTTTACGAGATTGGTTCACCTTCTCATAAAACTTGTGCGTCGCATTAGCCCGGAATAATTGTTGTAACTCTTCACAATCTCTGTCCTCCTTCTAGTGCTATTTCCTTCTCGGGATCGTGATCAACTCATTCCACGCTCGTCGACACTTGGCTAAATTCTCCCTCCATCTCCCTCTGGTTTTCCTCTCCGTTGCTTGCTGGTATTCCTCGTCAAACTAGTCATTTTGTGCACTCAAAGTTTCTTCACCTAGCATTTCAGTTGCGGGCTCATTACCGGCCGCGCATATTCTGCTCCACCCGTCTTCGGGAACCGAGGCACCTAGCTTCACAGAGGAAGGTAGAGCTTCGTCCAGGACAGTGGTCAGGAAGGTCCAGAAGGTGATCGACTTGGTTCAATGCTCCTTGGTCACCTGATCTCCGGGTGGCTTTGTGAATAAATCTTCGCGGAGAAAAAATTCTAGGGAATAAATATTTATAATGGTAGATTTTTGAAAAAAATAGTTCAGGTCAAAAATATTTTTATTCCTCAAGTTAAATAACACTCCCAAGTGGAGGGGTCAGTCCCGGTGTAGTGGTTGGCATTCACGCCTCTCACGCCGACGACTCGGGTTCAAATCCCAACCCCGCAGAAGTCACGAATGACCCAAGCTGTTAAACTGACTATAATCTAACAAAACAAAACAAAAAAAACTTCCAAGTGGAAAAAATCATGGGTTTTCAAACAATATCATTTTCTTTTTGTTCTGTTATTCAAGTGTTCAGGATATTCACAATGTACCATGCGCCTCCGGTGAGTCACATTCCCATACAAATTTTAAGTGAAGTTTCCTCGAATAATTTCCATAGACTACACGGTTACTTTTTCGAGCAGTGCAGTGAAGTTTTGGATCGACAGGACTACACTATGGTGTATATTATGGTTAAGCTCTAAGCCTGTGACCGATAGTAATGTTTCCTTGTAAGCAGGGATGTCACATATAATTCTGTGTTTTTGTTGGAAAAATCTGACCATCTGTACAGCGAGAAAAAATATCTGTGCAAAAATCTGTCCAATGCAAATCAATGAGAGTGAAAGAGACGGAAAGTCATTTTGCTTATTGTTTCCGTCTCTTTCACTCTCATGTAAAAGCTCAAAATTCTGTTTAATCTGTGTGATTGGCAAAAATCTGTGTTCTATGCATACAGATTCTGTACAGGCAATTTCTTTCAAATATCTATTAAACACAGAATAATCTGTGTATGTGGCAACCCTGCTTGTAAGTCGAGTCAGAACACATCTGGACCTTCGGGAGATCGAAGCAATGGCAAAACTATCTTCTGTGGATACTTCTTTTTGTAAATTTGTCCACTCGTAATTGCAGCAGTGATGAAAACCTTTGTTTTATTTCCACAACTACAGAAGCCTTGCCAAATCATCAACTTGCGAGCAAATTTATCTGCTAAAACAAGTTTAAACTTATCCGGAGAATTCCTTTTACGTTAAGTTCTGTTCTGTTTAAGCGTCCTGTTGGGATATTTACTGGCAAGGTGAAACAGAAAATTCTTCTCGCATACAGATTCGCCGAACTGTACTGTGGACCCAAGTGAACCTTTTCGCCAAATTACGTCCGGTGATCCCAGGATTTTTTCGGACTGCACATGATGATCTTTGCTCGTAGTTTCCGGTCATGTGTTTCACTTCTACGTGTCGGTATGTTTTGTGCAATCCGCAATCAATGTTGTTCGTAAACGATTGAGCACGCGTTGATTTTGGAGCCTTGGTGATCATTTCTCCTGACCACGTTGGTTGCACAGTAGTCCAAAACGGCGAAAAGTGGAACTTTTTTCCTAGTGTCTCTTGTTTTCATTTTATCATTTGTGGTCTTCAGCACTTTTGTATGAATATCCCCCTTAATTTAAAACTGTCAAAAGTTAGTCATCGCTTACTATAATGAAAATAAAAAAATAACTTTTTTGTGTTAGGAAATATAGACATAGTTTCTTCGGCAAAGTTGTAAAAACAAGCAACTTTGCTGAAGAAATAAAATTTATATCTTTATCGAGTGCTGAACTATAGGACATATTCTTCAAAACTTCTTATAAAATTAGGTTATCATGCGTAGCTTTTGTTAGTTGCATTTGACAAGAATGCAATGTTCCAGGCAATTATCGAAGCTCTCAAAATACACGTTTTTGCAGAAGGCCGCAAATCTTTTGTACCTTTACTTGCTGAGCTATCGCATATTCAACTTTAAATTTCCTTAGCTTCACGAGCCCATGGAGTAAAATGGGGCAAGCGGATTTATGAAATCAGCGCTTCATATTAAAGTTTAAGTCGAGTACTATAAACTTGTATGTGTTCCGCTTGTCCCCAACCACCCACATGAGAGTACGGTAAGCATACGTTTTATGTGCTTCGCGTTCGCGAAAAGCTCGATACACGTTCATTTTTTGTCTGTTCCTAGATAGACACATGGTTGCTTCGGCAAAGTTATAGAAAATATAAAGGTAAACAATTTTACTAAAGAAATGATATTTCTATCGCTATCGAGTGCAGCGTTCTTTGGAAATACTTTAAAAATAAGTTTTTCATATTTAGCGTATGTTGATGCAACCAAGAGTATATGGTTCTAGGCGATTATTGAAAGACTCAAAACACATGTTTTTGCAGAAGGTTGCAAATCTCTATGACCTTTCCTTACAAAGTTATCGCGTATTTAAGCTTTATTTTTCCTTAATTTTTCGAGCCAAAAGTGATAACTTTGTAAGGAAAGGTCCTAGAGATTTGCAATCTTCTGCAAAAACGTGTACACTAAAGTTGCTTTTTACGCGGCTTTTTTTTACGTGGTTTGTTTTTTATGCGACTATTTTTACGCGAATTTCGGAATTTACGCGGGACGTATCCTTCGCGTAAAAAGCGACTTGAGTGTATTTTGAGTCCTTCATTAATCGCCTAGAACCATATATTCCTGTAAAATGCAACCAACATAAGCTAAGTATGAAAAACTTATTTCTAAAGTATTTCCAAGGAAAATGCTCTATAGCTCTGCACTCGATAGGAATAGAAATGTCATTTCTTTAGCAAAGTTGTTTACCTTTATATTTTCTATAACTTTACCGAAGAAACCACGTGTCTTACTACTAACACACAAAAAAATGGACGTGCATCGAGCCTTTAGCGAACGCGAAACTCATAAAACGTATGCTTGGCGTACTCTCATTTGGGTGGTTGGGGACAAGCGGAATACATGCAAGTTTATAGTTCTCGACTTGAGCTTTAAGATGAAGTGCTGATTTCATAAATCCGCTTGCCCCATTTTACCCCATGGGCTCGTGAAGCTATGGAAATTTAAAGCTTGGATATGCGATAACTCAGCAAGTAAAGGTACAAGAGATTTGCAGTCTTCTACAAAAACGTGTATTTTTAGAGCTTCAATAATTGCCTAGAACATTGCATACTTGTAGAATGCAACTAACAAAAGCTAAGTATGAAAAACCAATTTTTAAAGAAGTTTTAAAGAATATGCCCTATAGTTCAGTACTCGAGAAAGGTAGAAATTTTATTTTTTCAGCAAAGTTGCTTGTTTCTAAAATATTTACAACTTTGCCGAAGAAACTATGTCTATATTTCCTAATACAAAAAAGTTATATTTTTATTTTCATTATAGTAAGCGATGGTGAACTTTCGACAGTTTTAGATTAAGGGGGATATTCATACAAACAAAAGTGCTGAAGGCCATAAATGATAAAATGAAAGCAATAGATACTAGGAAAAAAGTTCCGCTTTTCGCCCTTTTGGACCACTGTACGTTAGGTTTTCAACGTGAGTGTGCAAAATTTTTCACGTCCTCTTCGATAACTCAACGCGTATATTAAGCCTAATGAAAATTTTAGACTAAGTAAACATACCTTCCAGATCATTAGCACGCTGTCTTTAGTTTCTTGGCATGACAAGTAGCGGCGCTGTAGTTACTGAAAATAGCGGCTGAATACTAACTGCTACCTTAGATTATTAAAGAACATAGACACGCCACTCTTCGCAGATTCAATCGTTAGTCAAGTGGTTCCTGACGGTGAGAGGGTCCACTAACCTGTCATAGTGTTCGTAGAGCGTTTTTTACAGGCACACGCTTGGCTATATAATCTGTCACTAACACTTGTGTAAAATGAGAAGTCGATACAAAGACTATGATAGTTTAGTACACCGTACCGCCAGTAAATAGTGCTTATGGCATACTTTTTACTCAAACAGGAGGAAATCAAAGACTGACTTATGAAGGTCCTTAATAATCTAAGCTGGAACAGACCTTGGTGACTTCAAATCTCGGCGATACTCAAAACAAGACGGCTAAAACACGATATCGGAAGCCGTACACGATCGTGTTGATGAAGTCGGACGAAACCTACGACAATGGGTTAGTACCGAATGGCTGAATAAGACCGTTGTAAATTATTTTTAAAGTTTTTGTCACCCTCCCTATCCTCTTAGATCTTAAATGACATCTGTTATTTTGGCCTTTTGTATTTCGTCTATTCGTGAACCGGTTTCGGCCAGTCGTAGGTAACCACGTGCAAGTGGTACCCAAGGATAAGAACCCTTTCAACTTTTTTTTTTGTTTTTTATGCTTTGCCTGCCCAAGTAACCATAAGCATTAATTTAAAACCGTATATTGGAAATAATTCTGCATCCCAAGTGCCAAACTTTTGTATATTAGCAATCTTAATGCTTATAAAACGTATATTAACATTGTTGATGCATAGAAGCATTAACGTAAATCAGCATTAAAGAAAGCAATATATGCGCATATAACGTAACAATATAATGCATTTAGTCAATTGCTTTAAAACGAGCCGTAAGTGTTGATGAACGGCTTGTACTTGACTTCTTATTTTGCTATTCTGCGGCCACTATTTGTGCCCTCTTCCATCTGACGGTTGCCGTCTTTTTCTACCCTATTGGTAATGTAGGACAAGTAGCTGTGATATGAGAGGGAATATCACCAAGATTTAAATGCGACTAATTTCACCTCACACAATCACATCCGCTATGGTTTAGATAGCAAAGGTGCAAGGAAACGAATGAGGTTGCATGACTAACTCCCGGTTCGAGCCCTGTCTAGGTGGTAAGATTATTTAGCATTTCCAAAAATGGTTTCTGTTTATCCTGCTCCCCTTGAGATGCAGCAAAAAAAAAAAAATCGCGTGCTTTTTTAGTTTTTTAAATCCCGACCGAATCTATTTTTATTTACCATAACAAGCAAACGATATGCCATCGATACTTTTTCGATACGTCGATAATGTAGACAAAATGACGTTTCGTTTAAGCCTCAAACAAACACTGATAATGCTTATTAGATGCTTGTGGCGTAGCATTTTAACAACCCGCTATTTCGCCTTTTTAGCATTATGTGAGTTCTACAGATGTATATAAAGGAAAATATGCTTTTAATCATAGTTCTGTATGCTTATACAATGTTGTCCAAGGACTAGTGTTTAGTGCTTACTGGTTACTTGGGTGATACAGCCTGATAGAAATATTACAAGGTAGTTGAGAAAATAAAATGTTGTCGTCTTCTTTTTTTCTCTAATTGTGGTTCGTTTACAAAGCACAAACGTTATCAAAACTTATTTCACAACGGTTGAATGATTTCGAAAAGTTCATTTCAATAATTCATTTCGTAATATTTATTATCTGGCAACGGCACTACATTTCACCAGCAAACATAATGACAAAAAACTTATCCAACCAACTTTCCACCGGCAAAAAAAAACCTGTCCAATTTTAAACGTGCCATCAGACAACGATTTGTTCACTTGATCCACTCAAGGTTGGGCACCGAGCAAATTTTTCACGGCATCATCATTATGCTTTCCCGCCCGCATTGTCACAGTCGTCCGCAGCAATTTCCTGCCGCGCAGCTGTCGCAGATCCTTCGCATAATTTGTACCAATCTCACCACACACCCACAAACCATTTCCGTACCGATATTAGAAACTCGGTCCTGCCGCTCGGTGTGGGCTCACGGCAAAACCCCGGCGATGAATCATCCACGAGACAGTTGCGAAAAGGTAAGCAATAAAGCAGGATTTACATTAGAGTAGATAAAACCTTCTTGTCCACGCGCGCGGTCGGACGACGGATCGCAGCAGCCGGCTTTCCCCGGACCGGTTCGGACTACTACATCGGTTCATCATTGTGAATCGTCGTCATCGAGAGCGAAAAAATATGACCCGGAACCGGGTCATAACGAGCGGGTAATAAATAGCTTCGCCATTTTTCTTCCCCTCGCTCGCAGTAGTGGTTGCTGGCCGGCCGGTACGGTGCGGTCCGGGGATGCTGCACAACATTGCTGCAAGCCAGACGTGGGCCACACACATATCGGTAATGTATGGATCTCATTTTGTATTGTGTTTGCTGGTCGATCGGTCGGTGGCGAGTGCGGTGCGGTCACTGGCGTTTTGCTCACTTCGAACTACCCGGTCAGCCCCGACCGACCGGTTGGTTTATGCCTACCTACACGTGAGGACGCTTAGTGCGAGCCTGATACGGTCGGCGTTGATACACAAATAGGCCTGTTGGTCATTGTGGTCTGGGTGGTGGTGGTGGTGATGGTAGCGGCCGACCACCACCTTTCATGACAAATGACGTTGACCGCCACGTATATCAATATTTTGCGAACGACTGTGCTACTCTGCACGATTGTTTTGAGTTAATGGAGTCGGGATCTAGCTTGTGATAGTTTTCCCGATGAGTAAGTTATTGAAGAGAAAGTTCTGGGAAACAAACAGGCAAAATTTAACAATTCTGCAAGTCACTAATTACCGTTTACCAGGGTGCTAGACCAGTAAAATGATAAACATTTCAGTTGCCACTCGCTCTTTTTTTAGAGTTGTTCATTCTGTACAATGCGAAACAAGCAGTTGACCAGTAATTAGTACCCATCAATCAAGGATTAGATTCGAAATTCGACAATGGTAACATGTTACAGCAGAGGTCAAACGGAAAGAGTTTAGAAGCCAGCATTTGTTTCCAGTTTTATTTTATAACCGGCAGTTTAGTGCCACATTGCTAATGGTCTCTGCCATACTTTTCCTATCGAATTTTACAGTACCCTTACCGAAGCTGCCGAATTGGCCTAGCATTGCGTATCATCCATTTGACCAGCTCACAGAAAGTTACCCGTTCTCAGAGGGCGAAGCAACCGACCCGGAATGACCGCAGACCGCAATTTTGAGCATTGCACTTTCCAATCAAATCCCGAAATCATTCGGCTACCAGTGTTGCATTGGTTTAGTAGATCCGTAGCTTGGCTGGGACCGGAAATTTGCAAGTACATAAAACACAGTTTCACAAACACCCGGCCTGAATGATACGGGTCTGCGGTTGTACCGCCGCCGCTGCCTGCGAGACAAAGCAATGTTTCTGCACTCCAGCCGATCCATTGGGAAACAACTTTGCTACTGTGCCTCATTATCGAGTGGCCAAACCGGCCGGCCGGCCGGTAGCGTGGCAAGCGGACAACAAAAGTTTACTGTCGAATAGTGGTTTAATCAAGCGGACGGCATTCTACAGCAGTCTGCTGGTTGTGCCCGTATCTAATCATAAACAAAAGGAACGGCTTCAAATTGGTATGATCTAATAGTTCAAAAGGGGAATCATGCATTATGCAAGGATCATGGTGCACATAATCACAAAGCAGAACCCAGTAGGAATACAGTGAATCGAATCAGTTTTGAAGTCCAAGATTTTGGCTGGTGGTTTGACATGTTGCATGGGCTCAGAACTTTCAGATGTGGGCTGTTTGCAGACTGTTTGTAGGTCATTAAGGAAACAATTTGCTGACCTTATTTCCAGTGTGGAATTGGGAGGGTCGGACCAAATGTTCCCTTTGCGACAGATTGTCGATAAATTCTGAAAGCTAAACTTGCAGATTTACCATATATTCATAGACATTAAGGCGACGTACGATTCAGTTGAGCAAAGTTGATTTCTAACGAAACCGATTATACAAATGTCTGACTTCAATAATGATCATCACAAAAATCAGAGGGGTTGTGCACAAGACACGACCGTATAGGTGACGTAGGATTACGTAAGTCTCTTTGTAGCGATAGTAGGATGTATCCATGTATGTAATAATACGATTCTTCATGTATACAAGCTACATACGTAACGTTTATCACAGTAGTAACATTGTATACATTCAATCCTCAACCAAGGGGTAAGACACTGTCGAAAATATATTACTTTTCCCTTAATATATTTACCGTTCCCACCCATAAATATAACCTAAAGCCCTATAAAGGTATACATTTATATATATTAATATATTAATATATGATAATATTATGAAGTGTCTTACCCCTCGTCCTCAACTGATTTTGGAGTTATATCCATGAATTGAATGAATCTATTTTATTAAAACGAAACCTAGTAACACTAAACCAAACAGTAAATAAATTTTCATGATCTGTTTCTACGTTGAATAGTGCTTTTCCTCTGGTAATCGGTAGACAATACGCGCGAGTTTTCAAAAAGTTAAAAATTTTGCCCAACTTTTCTGTGGCTTACAAAATAACACTGATAATAAAGCATTTACAACCTGCAGACGTTTTGGAAGTCGCAGAAAATGTCGCCCATGACCAGAAAACTTATTTCCGTCATTTGTTGATCGTCCGCAATGGCGAAAAATTCAACTTTTCCGTTGTTGCCTGTGTTAGTATGGTATTAACTGGGCAAAAAAATATAATAAACTCTTCAACCGTTGTGTGGCCCTTAAAAGGACTGATTGTTTGATTATCATAACTCCAGCTTGCAATAAACTTGTATTAACGCACTTAACGTAATTCTCAGTTCGGTAAATTGGAATACCGATAACCGCAAACCAGGCACGGCTTGTTGCAACGGACCAACCGGAAAGCCTCAGCAGCCATGCAGTCCTGAGTCACGATGAAATATCACGCCAAGTGGCCAGCTGCAAGTGACGTGGGATGATTCTGATCGTTTTGTTGTCGTGTGCAGCATATTTCCTGTCAATTCCAGAACTTAAGCAGCCAGATATTCCATCGCGGCAGCGAAACGAGTGCTCCAGCTCTAACACACGCTCAGCATACTTTTCTTTCCTCAGCATCCGATGAACACGACCGACCGGGAACTGCAGACGTGCACGAGTCGAGCGTGACTCGTTTGTCCTTGGTGCTTCTTCCTTTGTCGCGTCCAGACAATAAGATGCCAATAAGATGTTGGCAGTAGCTCAGCTAGCGTTTGAATAATGCTGTTCGCCGGTTTACCTCGTGTTATGTACCAGAGCAATCGACAAGAATCGGTCACCTATTTTTCATGGTCCTTCATTCTATCATGTACGTTAAATAAAATGGAACATTTCAATTTCAGTCTGAACAAAAGAGCAAAGTTACCAGTGAGCCGTTAGCTTTTTGCTGCCAAAGAAAAATTACGCTACGTATTATTACTGTAGCATTGGTGATGGATAAATTTTTGTTGCTAAAGAAAACGGAGTGAAAAGCCCTAAGTTCGAAGTTTCCTAGGTTTCATCAATTACCGAAAAACGTTCTTTGAAGAACGAACAAATTCTTGTATGAAGATGCAAAAGATGTTACTAAAACTATTTCATTTTATTTGTGTTTCATTTGTATAGGAGCCCCCCCCCCTCTTAGGCCCTCCATAAAATGCTCTCTTGCCCCCTCCATAAAATTGCTAGTCATTTTATCTATCCAACGACATATAATATATTTAGTTTCATTCAGTAGTTTAGTAGCTATTACTATTTGAAATCTTTCATTCAAACGTTACACTTCTATTTTCGTTTTCACAAAGTGCTACCCAGTCCCAGTATAGTAAACAAAGACGTAGTCCTACGTCAAAACGTCGCGTTTGCACCACATTCTAGGTGAACGAACGCGCATGATTCTTAACCTGCGGCAACGAACAGTTTCCAAAACAAATGCGCCGTTGCATTTTGCCGACTAAGGTAAACAATGAAGCGCGGGACTGTTCGAGGTGCTAAAGCCACGTGACTTAAGCAGTGGCGAATTGACATTAAAGGGTAGGCCACTCAGCGAGGCTAAATGCTCGGAGCGTGCCAGACTCGCTCATAAGAATATGTCATGTGTTGACAAAAACAAAGTCCCCGCGCGAGGGGCCAACGTGTATGCGCGAGAGGGAAGCTCGACGGACAGCGTGAGGTCTGCCGCTAGGCAGAATAGGACGGAACTACCTCGAGAAGGAGGAGTTTCCTTAGGGAGAGTAACACCTTTAGCAAGTAAGAAGTAACCTTGTAGAATAAGTTTTAATAAATAAGGATTGATTCGGTTTTGACACGCCGACCCGTCTGGTCGGTAGTAATTATAAAAACGTTTTGTTTTCATTTACGGGAAAGAAAAGTAGTCCGGAACAATCCGGCTACACACATGTTGGTCGTCACTCAAGTAATGTTTACAATGAGCAGCGGAGTCATGACTACAAGTTCAAATAACTTGGAAATGGCACATAATGACGAAATTCCTCGGTAGTTGTTGACATCTTTCCGATCCCTTTTTTTATGCACAGGGAACATTTGGGCGGTTTTCCATGCAAGCGGAAATACTCCGCTTGTGATTGATAGACCAAACACGAGTCGGACAGGGATTTGCAGGTCTTCAATGTGCTTCTTTAAAAACACAGACGGAATACCATCTGGGTTGGATTTAGTCGATGATTTTAACGTTGATGCGGCTCGATAGATCATTTCTTCGTCGATGTTGAGCGTACACAGAGTATTCACAGTCACTAGCGGAACATTGCAAGCAGCTTGGAAGATTTGGTCGTCCGGGATGATTTCGTCGGAAAAGGTTCTGGCGAATTTATCGGCAAAGAGCTATCAGAGATTTTGGGACTCCGAAGCAATCTGTCCATTGAGGATCATAGTTGATGGAAGGCCTGATACCTTGCGCTGATCGCTAACATACTTCCAGAACGTTTTTGGCTTCACCTTCAGATTGCTCTGGATTCTCTGCAGGTATCGTCTAAAGCATGTCCGACTGGTTCTTTTGTATACAGTGTTTAATTTTATGTATTGATCACGCAGTGAGCGGGTACGAAAGTTGGAATATATCCTAAGTGCAGCCCTTTTTTCAGTCTTCAACATGCGAAGCTCGCGGGTCAACCAGGGCTTGCTGTTTGACAAATGTACTACCTTGGGTACGTGACGATCGATTGCGTACACAATTATGTGCGAAAGAGTCAAGGCGGCGTTGTCGGCATCGTTTCCGTCGAGAACATCAAACCAGTTGATAGAGGCGAAGGATTCGGCAATGCTTCGGTGATCAGCATTTCGAAAGTCATACGAAGCAGAGGGGATAGTTTTTATTAGATTCGAGTGGTGATTGCTGAGGGTAAGCACTAGTGGAGGGTGATGCCTCACTTGCTTAACTAGTGGCGACGGAGCTAGCGAAACGACTGGACATCCTGTGCGCTGGTGAAGCAGAGATCCAGACAGCGAAGGTTCTCGTTGGTCACGTGGTTGATCAGTCGCAAAATGGCAGAACTGTAGCAGTCTAGAAGCCGTAATGCTGCACAGTGGAGTGATCGGGATCCGGATGGAGAAATCCATTTACTTTGTTGAAAGACGTAAGGAGAAGTTAGTTCGCTTATGTGCGCTAAATACTCAAAAATTTCTTCTAGGTTATAAGATCACAATGACTATGCAAAGCGCTGGAAGCATCGCAGGTTTATATCGCTATTTCAAGACTAGTCACTGAAACTACGTGGCGGCTAAATATAGCTTGATTTAAAACTTGTCGGACAATACCAAAATAGAAATCTATCTATCTATCAAATCTATCAAAATTATGTAATAGATGGAAAACCACAAGTTAGACCAAGCCACGAATCCAGACTTGACGCGGGGCGTTTGTGTCCTGAGACACAGACCCTTCTGCTTTTTTATTTCATATAATGCATCATTACTATATATAGGGTAGTTGATCCAATAGTTGTGGTAGTACCAATAGTTGCGCTACTATTCATTATTAATGCATATTTTCGTTACCGTAGCATTTTAGACAAAACAATTACATTCATTATATAAAACAGGTTTTTAGAAGTATTGGTAGTTAGACTACACCATTTAAAATTAAAGCATTATTTACTAAAATGCCAATTTTCCAAAATCTAACACGCAGTTGGAGCGCACAACTATAGGCGCTCATCTATAGTTTTGCTACGATGTTTTTTCACTTAGCAACCTAGCAATGTATATGGAATACCACAATTAAAGAAACATCAAACTTAATTGAGGAAACATTAGCGCAACTGTTGGTACAATATAATTGAATCGGAAAATTCATTTTTTCTTTATAAAGCTTCTCGTACAACGAAAGCAATTGTCTTACCTTGCGACAAATACCTTGTATTTGATAAATTTATATCCCACAAGCATTAATTGAAGCATATACCTCACTAAACAAGCAAAATGAAGTTATATTGTGCTTAGTGACGCAACTAATGGATCATCTACCCTAGTTTCCTTGTGTCTGACTGTAACGCTAGATCCAAGCAAGCAGCTGAATAAAAAAATTTCTAGACTCCAACACGCGTTGTGAAGGTAACAATGATTTCAGTCAGTGGGTGGATGGGTGAAATAGGCAATTTAATAAGCTGCCACATAATGCGATACTGATTTCACCAAGTCCTGCGCTTGAATAAAAACATTTGATTTTAAAAAAATTTTTGAAGCAAACGTCCACTTGTTTAGATTGATGGTCAACGTATTAATCAAGCTGCCAAAGTAGCGCATAATCAATATAAAGCGCGAAAACGCATATCCCGTTGATTATTTTTATATCTACATTTATTGTATGTTTGGCGACTGTTGGGATTTAATTCTCGGATTTTTTTTCTCGGCTTTATCAGTCTCAAAAGAGAGTATCTACATTTACTTCTTCCGGAGTTCCTTACGAGAATGGTAGTAGATTCATTGTAGTTACATAGTCTGGTGTTTTATCAAGGACACATGGTTGTTATTAAGTCAGATTGAACCAAGTGACAAAACCATAATTTCGAGAAAAACGTGTTCAAACTTTGCTGTTCTGTATGGTTTATAGCTATCAATCGTTCGAAATCATCTTATAACTTTAGCTGCCTGAAACATTTAGGTGGTCTGGTTAGAGTAAAATAGAGCTTAGAAAATTCTTGAGTGTTTGCTATCATTAACATTTTTTTTTAATTTTACAACTTGATCCGGTCTGATTTGACACCGACCACATTGAAACTTTGATGATAAAAAAGCCAGATTTATCCAAATGTGATTTATGTGGAACGTATTGTTCCCTGATTTTGTTGTTAAGTTGATTTACGAACGCGACCTGAAGTATCTCAATATAAAGTAACATAAATATTTAGGTTCTAACTTTAAGAATTTAGTAGATGTAGCATTAGATATTTTCTTTAAGTGTTTCAAAAGCAATCTAATTTTTTATGAGACTGGGTCGCAAAAAAGCCGTTGAGATCTGAAATATCCAAGGATTTTGTATTGTATTGGTGCGATTTCAGGCAAATAACTAATCCAAAAGTTTGTCCGATTTACTAAAACGAAGAATGTTTTTATAGTTGTGGTCCACCGAGGGGTAGCGAATTAGATAGCAAGCGTTTGCCTGGTATAATGCAATCAATATTTTCTGCAATCATAGTTCAGGCGGGACTGATTTTAAATTTTGCATCGGTTCTAGAATTGAGTACTTTTTCAATGTGTTCTCCCTCAAGCAGCACGTTTTTTACAATTTGTAGATTTTTGCCCTTTTATCTAAGCCCCGTTTGCTTCGTTTGTAGTTTACACGTGTTTTAATTAATAGAAGGTTGCCAATTTTTCACTAATCAATTTTAATACGCGCTATTGAATTGTAAATCATAATACAACTTTCAAGAATACCAAAGTATCGTGGCTAGCCACGTCGGGTCAACCTAGTAAATTAATAGTTTCTTGAACTTTACTTTTATTGCATTCTGAAAATTTGGTATCAAACCCAATTAACAATGATATATTGACCCTCGCTTTCAACTTTTCTACTCCACTGAAATTCCGCTTTTTCCGCTTTCTTTTTTCCCGGCTGTGCATCCCAAATGACAATAACTCAGTCTTTCGGTAGCCAGCCAGAAAACAAGAGGCTCTCTCTAGAGAATAAACCTGCTCCTGCGGTACCAAAGCGGAGGAGGACCAGTCGGAGACCACAGAAACAGAATGTGCAGTCCGACGCGTAGCATTTTCTGTTTGCCCCATTCTTTTGCGTGGTGAAAAGTCAACTACGTATAGTGTGCTCAATAGTTATCTACGAGACGAGAATTGCGCCACATCGACAGGCGAGCCGCAAACGAAAGTGCAAAGTACCCTACAGCAGCTAAACGGAAGTTCTTCTGCCTTAGGTTGGGTCATCGCTAGAATAGCAGCCTTATTTTGCATTACCTAAATATATAGCAGGGTACAACTTGGTTGGTCGTTCCTATTATTATCCTACCATTTTGGATCGAGAGGGCAGACTAGTGATAGTGCTCGGAGGGCACATATGATGGAGAAGTTGTGTTCATTGTTCATCCCGCCCGAGCAGCATCCTTTCGCTCGTTCGGTGGCACGTGGATGATGACCAACCGTGGGTGTGGCTGTGTGTGCGTGTATGAGTATGTATTTATTCAGGTGGTCATTAAATTGAAAGTTGCCTCTAAAGCACTTGCATAAATTTTGCTAAACTTTGATCATTAAGGTTTTCCGAGAAAGTTAGGTACATATTTCGTTGAGCACTGCCACTGCCAGTCGGTTGGCCCGAGTCGGTCGGTCGGTCGAGTCAGACAAAATATGTGCTCGGTAATAAGCGTTTAAAGAGTGATGGTGGTCAGAATGGCCTGCCGGAGGTGGGGGACAAAGAGATGAGACTGTTGCTGTGTCACTTGCTAAGCGACGACATCTGCTAATAGGCGACAAGTTGGGTAAAGTCTCTCAAAGGGATATTCTACATTGTTATTTTGAAGCAGCGTTTGATGTATGTAGTTTGGCATTTGCCATGTTCGAGTGTACCGATGCGTGCTGCATTCGCAGATGCAGCGACGATGCATTCGCAGGAAGTTTGACGCTACTTGTGATGAAAATTGTTAGAAAAGCGTGAGCAGCGCAACGTAGAATGATATGCGTTGCTGCACCCTGCGACATATGACAGGGTTACTTGCAGTGGGAAACTTTTTTAATCAATCTGAATTTGGCAGTGCTACGATATTGGAGAGAAAAATCATTTACTTTTGGGTAGAAAGAAAAAACGGAAAATAATATTACACCTGGTTGGTGAGACAAAAATTACTTTTTTCTTAACTAGAGTATGTGAATTAACTAGAGTAACCATGCTACGGTTATTGAAACATACTCAACGTTTTGTTGACTTTTTTCTTCAAGAAGCATGGATAAAAACCATGGTTCCCCACAGTGGAACAACATTTAAAATACTTTTATGGAGACGCACGGTATCCGACCCTCGATTCATCCCTACTAATGATAATGGTAGGGAGATTCACTTACCTCGCCATCGTCGAGCAGCGTCGAATCGCTACTGTCGAGGTGATTGTCTATCCGGGGACTGCCGATGCCAGCACTGACAGTTCCGATTCCGGCGCTGATACCACTGATGCCTCCTCCTGTACTGCTAGAGCCTCCACTTCCACCGCCACTACTGGATGTCCCACCGCCACCGCTGCCGAGCTGGCCCGTTTCCATCCAGAGCCTTTTCCAGTCTGTGTTGCCAAGTATTGATTTGTTATCTACAAACGGGAACAGAAAAGGAAAGTAATTTAGATAACAGTCGCTAACTTCGCGGTTGTAGAAACCGCAGTTTCCGAGTATTCGGAATTTGTTCACTAATTTACTAATGGTGTAACTTCAAAATTAAAAATGTGAAATTTTAAGTTGCTATTTTTATTATTTTATCTAGAATCCCTGGTATTATAAGACACTGTTATCACACATTTACTCTATTTTTATAACCTATCAGGAGCGCTAATTAGCAAAAATATCAGTCATTTGTAACACGCTTATTAGGTTCGTAGCTCGTTAAGCGAAAAATGTTTGAATTTTTCTCAATTTTTTGGACTGGTTTCATTTCAGTTCTCACAGCGATAACAAATCTACGGATTTATCCGTAGTTGTACAGATGAAGTAATATTCTATGAACATACGGATCAAGTGCTCATATTACGAATTTTCATAAACTTTAGATAAAGGTTGCAATATTTTTTTTTACTTATAAAAATTCACCAGAACGCTATATGTAGTAAATAATATCTTAACTTTAAAGAGTCGAAATCAAAGGATTCTTATAGTTTTTTTTTGAGAGAAAGAAATGAACAAAATAATTAAGAGGGTTTACTCTAATGAATAGTGAGTTGAAAAGAGAAGATTTACTGCTACCATGCTGATTTGACGGCAGATATAACTCATCTTCTTCTTAGGTATATGAGTTGATGGCATGATATCATTTACTTTCAGAAAAAAAAACAATGAGATTTAAACATATAAGCGATATGAGCATTTTTACTTAAAGTTCAATTGTGAATCTCTAATCTGTTGTTGCTTTTCATATACACGTTATTATTTTTAATGCAAAAACCTACCAAAAGAGAGATAAAATTTAAAGAATTGTTTTTACCGTTTTCTTACCGTTTACATTGTTTGAACTTCCATTTTTGCTTTGTGCACGAAGCGTTGAAACTCGTTTTCAAGTTCTTTAGAAGGCTATAGAGCTCACAAAATTTTTACGCATGTCCAGCAAATTATTTTTCCCCCTGATTTTTAGAACCAATTTTGAAGGGTGGGGGAGTGACAAAAACATTAAAAATAATTTGAAATGGCCTAAAAGTATGACAAAAGCTGACAAAAATATGACAGAAAAAAGTCATTGCAAATTATTTTTAAAGTTTTTGTCCCACCGCTCTTCAAAATTGACTTTAAAAATCATGGGCAAAAAAAATTGTTGAACTTGAGTAATTTTTTTGGTATAAAATGAATTATCTTTTGATTTTACAGCCTAAGGAACTCGAAAAAAGAGTGTACGGAGTGTGTTAACGCTTTTAGCACGAAACAAAAGTGAAAGTACAAATAATGTAATACAGTAGGATTTCGAATTTGGCAACAAATGCGTGTCACCTATGTTGCCAAAATCGAAACCGTGCCAAAATCGAGACCCTTTTATGATACGAAAAAATTGAATGTAAATACGTTAGAAATTGACTAAATATTATTAATCAACGATTGCAACCATTTTATGTTTGAAAAGTCCGCCAAAAGTCAAACGTCCGGTGCAAATAAGTTTTTGGCAACGTACGGTAAGACGTAGTCCTACGGCAATAAAAATATGATTATTCAAAACATTCTACAACTGCAAACTTTTTTTCATGAACACACTGAGGGCATCAGTTTTTCGTCATTTAAAGCTTGTATGCGAAAACTGACCGATATTTAAGCAAATTTTTGGAAGTGAAATATTTTGTGTTGCCAAAAATGGATACATTTGTTGCCAAAATCGAACCATGCCAAATTCGAAATCCCACTGTTTCAGAAAAACGGCAAAAAAATTCTAATGGTTTTGACTCTATTTTGGAAGGTTTTCGCATGGAAAATAGTAACGTATACATGAAAAGCAAGAATAAATTCGAGTTTCACGATTCAAACTTAAAGTAAAAATTCCTAAAAATCTAAATTTTTTGCGTGATTAAAAAAAACCTCTTTGTTTTTTTTTCGCCCCCCCCCCCCCCCTCCCTCCTGCAGTTGTCCAGCATCGCAAGGACAAAAACTTCAAAAAATATTTGTAATGGCCTAACGTTAAAAGACGGTGAAAAGTCACTAAGACTACAACGGAAAAAACAAGACAAAAACTATGACAAAAGCGTCAGAAAGGTTCGAAATATGGCGAAAATATGGCAAACAAGTGTGAAAAAGACAAAAAAAATGAAATGACATCAATGATCGATGAAAATTGGACAAAAAAGGAAGAAATGACGACAAATTGACAACGAAAAAATGCTTAAACTGCAACAATTTCAACGGCAAAAACGGTAGAACACCATCAAAACAGTGATAGCTATATCAGAAAGAGATGTCAAAAACGACACAGACGAAATACGAGAATACGATGCAAAGATGGCAGCAAAGACCATGGAAGGGCGACAAAATATAACTGAGAGATGATAAAATGACGACGAATGCGAATAAAAGAGTGCAACGCGATGCCGAAAATACGACGAAAGAACAGCAAATAAACGACATAAAAAATAACGAAGATGCGGTGGAAAAACTATGGAAAGTCAGTATGGTGGAAAAGACGCCCAAAAACCGCTAAGAAGCGACAAAAATGTCAAAAAAGGCAATAAAAACAACAAAAAAACTTATAAAAAACGTGGTACATTAGTGACAAATAGACGGAAAAACAGCGACAGTAAATACCAAAATAATACTGCAAATAAACGACAAAAAGATGCCAAAAAGCAAAAAAACGGATTACAAATGACGGTAAAAAGGCACCATCGAATAATCAAAGCCGCCACAAAACAAGGTAAAAATGATAAAAATAAACTGAAAAAATCATGGCGAAAAAGGCAAAAAGACCATGAAAAGACGCAAACATTTAACAGAAATGAAAAAATTTCGAATACGAAGAAAAGAAAGCAACGTGATGTTGTAAATACGTTGAAGGAACGTCGAAAATACAGCAAATGAACGACAAAAAGCCAACAAAAATACGGTGAAAAAAGTGACGACAAGTTGGGGAAAAGATGATAAAAAGACGCCGAAAGGAAGCGACAACAATAAAAAACAACGAAAAGTTTTTAAAAAGCAACTATAAAAAGACGCATAAGGCAGTTTAGCGACGATAAAAAGGCTACAAAACAGCGAAACACCAAACAAATACTGCGAGTAACGACAAAAGAACGACAGAAAACGTCATCGTCATCGTCATCATCATCATCATCATCATCATCATCATCATCATCATCATCATCATCATCATCATCATCATCATCATCATCATCATCATTATCATCATCATCATCATCATCATCATCATCATCATCATCATCATCATCATCATCATCATCATCATCATCATCATCATCATCATCATCATCATCATCATAATCATCATCATCATCATCAGCATCATCATCATCATCATCATCATCATCATCATCATCATCATCATCATCATCATCATCATCATCATCATCATCATCATCATCATCATCATCATCATCATCATCATCATCATCATCATCATCATCATCATCATCATCATCATCAGCAGGGAAAAAGATGAATTTAGATCATGAAGGGTTTTTAAGGAGTACGATTGAATTGATCTAAAAAAGCCTTTTATTAAAATGATCCCTTTGTTTCAAACACTTTTCAAAAAAACTATCGCTAAGTTGAATACCCCCTGAAACAGCTTCCTGATAGTTAGAAGGCCCTAAAAGAGAAAATATTTCAAAAATAAAACATAAAATCACCATAAACTCTTCCGAAAGCCTGAAAAACCCTCAATGAAAACGATCCCAAATATAAACTAAAAATCGCCAAACAATTTCGATTTAGACCGAAAATATATTGGTGGGGTTGAGCCCCCCCACTCAAGCCTTTTCGGTTGGTGCCCGAATGTTTTACTAACTAAACCACTGCCACCCGTTGAAATTTTCCAATTCATCCATTCAGTCATTCTTCGCTTCAGACACTACCTCGCTTTCCAAAATAAAAAAAAACATTAAACAAATAAATAAAAAAAATCGCCGAAAAAGGCCTTTAAATAATATTGCTTCAATTTCAGTTCATATGTAAATGCTTCTAGCCCACCCAGTTAGCTCCGGGGTACAATGCTGGCCTAACAAGCCAGTCGTCGTATGTTCGAATCTCGACTGGACGGTGCCGCTACAGAGTTAATATGATCTTTGCCCTAGCCTCGTAAGGCCATTGCAAATTATTTTCAAAGTTTTTGTCACCCCCGCTTGGAAATTGGCTTGAAAATCGGGGGGCAAAAAAATAATTTGTAGGATATGAGTTAATTTTTTTTTATAAAATCAATTGTCTGTGGGCTAAAGCCTGAAAAACTCGAAAAATGAGTGTACGAGTTGAGTTCTAGCACGAAATAAAAATGGAAGTTCAAACAGTGGAATTTCCGAAACTCGGCCAAAAAAATTTTCTTTTATTTTTGTCTTTTTGTTCATCGATTTTTGCATGAAAAATAACAACGCATTAATTAAAAGCAAGAATAGATTTGGTTTTCACGTTTAAACTTTAAGTAAAAATGCCTAAAATCCATTTTTTTGCTCGATTAAAAATTCTCTTTGTTTTTTTGCCCCCCCCCAGTGGCCCAACACCGGAGGGACAAAAACTTTTTTAAATATTTGTAATGGCCTAATTTTCCCGTACTTTAATAATCGAACGTCGCAAGTCAGTCGATAAAAAAGGGTCAAGTTCTGTTGAGGTTTATACCCATGGCTTTGCTTTGATTGACTGAAGTTTTTGGAGCGTCTTAGTAGAATACGAAACCTGGAAATTAAATTAAAAGAAAATTTATCCAATTTAATTCCACTATGTATATTTATTCTTGACAGATACGTATTTCGCCTACGACTTGCAGGCTTCCTCAGTGTCCTCAGCTCGAAAACAGACACAGAGGAAGCCTGCAAAAACAAAGCAAAAACAAAAATTTTGTTCATGAAAATATATTTGCTGTGTTCAGATTGACAAGAAGAATGCAGGGAATACATTTTTAAAAGCAGAGCTCTTGTTTTGGTCCCAAAAACTGCTTCCGAAATTGGACTTTCCGTCCTACGAAAAGTTAATGACTGCTAATTTCCCGTTAAATATATACGCTGCTTAAGGTTAGAAAAGACTTTTACCGTAAAGGATTCCAAATTGCACGAAAAAGAGGCGCATTAAACGGTTATCGAAGAAAATAACGGGTGGCAACTAAAATTTTGGATTTTTTTTGCGGGGCTTATGCTCAACAACAAACGAGCTTAGAGAGAAATGAGAGTATGTATGTGTTAGCTCTCTCTCTCTCCTCTTTTTGTTAATATTTTTTGTTTTGTTTATGCTTGCCCAGTTTAGCTAAAAATGGCGTCGAAACAAGAAGCATTTCGGGAGCGCGTTGTACACTTCTACGAACTGCCACAGAAATCTCGGCAAAAAGTATGCGGTACAATATTTAAAAAGCAAATATGTTCCGGCTTCGACTGTTTACCATATCCTAAGATGCACAACAACAATTCGCAAGCAAGGTAGATGAAGACCAGCCAAAATTATGGGCGCAGAAGGACATCGTTCTCTTTCTCGTTTCTTCAACAACAAGCCCTATGGTGTGACTATCAATTAAGATGCACCAGACGAATATTTGACGAAAATTTTGATCCCGTTTCTACAAAAACATCATGCAGATGGACAATACGTGTTTTGGCCGGATAGAGCATCATCGCATTACGACAAAAAAACACAATCGTTCCTGAATACCCGTTCGATCCCATTTTTACCCAAAAACTACGACCCGAAAAATCTGTCTCAGTGCGCCCAGTCGAAGATTTCGAAGTCGAAGATTAGTAGAATCAAGAGGTGCACCCGCAAAGTTGACATGACGGCCGTACAACGCTCCTGTTTCGACGTCTAACGAAAGCTTCGCCGAACTGCCGATTACAGACCGTTTTCAAATGTACACTAATTTTTTTTCAACAATGGATAATGTATCTTTAATTTCGGTAAATCAGATCTTCTGCATGTATCTTTGTCTTTTTTTGACAGCTTGAGAAAGAATTCCAAAATTTTAGTTGACACCCGTTAATTCTGAATTGACCGAATTGAAATCACCGAAAGAATTTTTTATTATTTTTGTTTTTTATCGACTCTCTTTATATTAGCATGATTAAACTGTTTTCAAATTAAATTAATTTTTGTGTTATTTTATGGTTTTGTTTTTTATTGAATTTGCTTCATTTAAATTCTTGAATTTTCTTTTCGACTCCTATGAATTCTTCTAAATTCTTTTGATTTGTGCGTATGAATGGTTTCAAATCGTTTTGAAATCTTCCTTTAATTTCTTTAGGATTGTTTTGGATCCTCTGATTTGTAATTATTCAAAAACTGTTTCCAAGCTTCTATTTTTGATTTTTCTTTTTTTTAGAGTGTAAAGGTTGCCATATCGCTACATATTTGCTTTGTTAAGAGCTTATCAACTTAAGAAACTGCGCGTGGTTTTTCCTCGGTTTCGCGGCGATCGGTATTCTCAATTAATTTCGTTCTAATAATTTTCAGACCAAATTATTGTTCTCGGTCTTCGTAAGTGGAGCTTCAAGTTCTGAGTATTTTACTGATAAAGGAATTCAGCATCGCTTGCTTGCGTGCCTCGTTAATTGATATAATGCATTTTTCATTCACTAGCAATTTGCAGCATTTTGCTTTTAATTTCAGCAAATGGTGCTTTATTTACACTACTACCAAGATGTGATGCAGTTGCGCCTGAAACTCTTTTATCGTGTTGACATAGCTAGTATTTGAGTAACAACTACTTGCTTCTGGTGCTAATGTATATGAACGATTCAATGATACCCTAGCGCCAGCAGTAAGCTAGTTATCTTCAATGAGCCGGTGTCTAGGCAATACCGATACGTTAGCCATCGGTCTCTCTTTTGATTTGTTTTTGAAACACATATGATCTCTGTGCAGGCTATTTCAGCCGGTCGGATTTAAAAAACACAGACACCACTATAGAAAATGAGCCCAATTTAGCCGCAGCGACTTCATCATTTCCCGCGACTATAACTCAAATTCAGTAGCGTTTCATTACATACACGCCGATATTCAGTAAATATTATTCAATCAACTGATATAAAAATCTTGTCTCGAATGAATTAAGTTTCAACATAATTCCTGAATATTGTTTAGGCTACCGCTTAATGGGCTGAAAATACCCTCCCGTACCCTACGTTATTTGCGTTATTTTTGTATGGCATGGTAAACTCACGGGCAAATGCAGTTTTTAACATGACGGTTCTTGAATCAATTTGAACGCGGGATTTTCAGGAAGTCCACGATATCATTACCTTAACGGGAAATTAGCAATCATTGACTTTTCGTCGGAGAGCCCAATTTCGGAAGCAGTTTTTGGGCCCAAAAGCGGGGTTCTGTTTCTAAAAATGTAAAAACTGCATTCTTCTTGCCAATCTGAACACAGCGAATATATTTTTATAAACAGAATTTTTGTTTTAAAAAAAATGCTTTTGAAATTGGCAGAATCGCTGACTGCTAATTTCACCTTAAATCGGCGAGAAAATGTCAAATCAAATCAAAACATTATGATCTGGTGTCCAGAGACTTTGCGGACGCAAACTTTTTTATCTATACTGATAAATCGTCAACTTTATCTAACAAAACGAACACAATTTTTTACATGATCGGTACAGTGAATCTACTCAAATCCTTTTCCGTGATATTTGCAAATATGTAGTAGTACTTCCTTTAACCAGGTAGTACCTACAGCCTCTTGTCGTACTCCCAAGCATCATTCAGTTGGTTTTTAGGCAATCTTACAGGTTCAGCCCATCACGGAGTGCGACTACAGGCAATCTACTTAATTATTTTTGTAAAAGATAATGAAGTTCTATTGAATAGAACAAGGCCATCTACAGGAGGATAGTGTCAATTAGAATATTTCACATCTTTACTTTATGGAGACTGGTCAGGACGGGAGGATAAAAATTTCTACAAATTGACAAATTTATACATAAGTTTATTGAATTTATATGATTTCATATTGAAGAAAATATCCCACCGAAAAGGACAACCTGAATTGTCATTTAAAGCTAGACTTCAGCAAGCTAACAAGCTTGTCGTTGAGGGTCACCGGAAATTCCGAGAACGGAAATATCTACGATCAGCAAAGCAAATAGAAAATAATCTGATCGGAACCGTCCCGAATAAACAAGTTCCAGAGAAGAAAATAAAATTCGTGCATCACATCAACCTTAGCATTCTTTACACTCTTTTTCTTTTGAATGTCAAAAATTACCAGCTGAATTCATTCCCATAACAAGCAATTAGCACCCGCGGTGTCGCTCGGTTGCCCGTCGTGGACACGTTCCCCGCCCCGAAACGACAACAGAAGCTTTGAAAAGGAAGTTATTTGACAAAACTCAACTGCAATCAGCATCATTTTTCATTTCATTCATCACCGGCATTTAGGTAGGTTTTGAACTTTGCGCTGTTCAAGTGTCCCCAAAAATAGAAACAATTTTCCACCCCGTTTGTTTTGGTAATTTCTTCGAAAACAGAATATAAGCATTAAGCTTGATGAAATCGATTTCCATTAGTCGGGCTAGTTCGGGTTGGTGGTTCGCTGTCAGCAGAGGTGCTGCTGCTGCAGGAAGCTCGTTGACACGCCTCATCATAACTCTGAAGAGTGGATTAATAAAATGAACTCGGAGCAACGAGCAGGTTCATTCTATCACTCACCGTTGCTCACTGTTAGTAGCTAGGTTGCTGTATGTGTATTTCGATCGAAGTCCTACGTCACGGAGCGGGCCGCCACAAACGCAACGGCCGGTACGGCGAGTACATCAATCATCATCTTCAAGTGGTTTGGACTGCACGAAATTGGATTTGATCTCAACAACAATCGTTGTGATTGCTGCAGCTCGGCTGGCCGGCCATACTGGGGACCACCCGCCTGCCAGCCTGCCAGCCTGCCGGAACCGACCATCCGTTGGGCAAAAGTTGTTCGTTACTAATTCAAGCCGATGGATGCGATGGTTCTGACCGTTTGCTGATGGGCGATAGATGGGCCTGAATGGAGCCGAGGCTAACATGAATCATTCATAATTCAGAAGCTTGTACCAGGCTTCACCGGGGATTACTTTTGTAGTGTGTTGTTGGCGGTGCGGATCCTTTTGCTGGGATGTAGTTTTATGGAATGTTTTTATTGTTATTGCCAAATTTTGTAAATTGTTAATGATCTGACGTTTTTAGTGGATTCATTTTAAACAAGAGGAAACTTTTATTTTTTGAATGAAAAATAAAAGATTTTTCAGGGGTTGATGCTGATGGAATGGTGAACACATCTGTCAATAATGGCTTTTAAAACTGCTGACAGATTGCGGTGAGCTCTATTTTAAAACTACAGTTTTCAAAGTCCGAAGCAGCCTGCATTTGTCCGGAATTATGTAACCCTTTCATCATATGCAGAATAAATTAATCAAAATAAATTCCCAAATGAGATCAGTATCATAGCTTTCCCTTTGATCAACGTTATCTGAGTCAGCAAAGGTCTAATCAAAGCACATTAAAACAAATTACATTTCCGAAAACCTATCGTCGTAAATCGGTATTCCATTAGATCAAACTGATGAAAGAATCAATTTGACCTCTGCGAGCATGTGAACGGGTTTTTTTTATAGTTTGCTTCCTGATTGGATTTATTTTCTGTCTATCCCCCCAAATTTAAACAGCGAAACTAAATCACATGAAATCTGTCACATAAATTAGTATAGTACAAGTAAAATCAATCCGATAGCAGCGGATCCGCATCTCCGCAGCACTCCACACCCATCCCACTGCGTACCGACGATGAATAGCACAGGACATAAACTTCACATTTTGGACAGGGTAATAAAACCGGAGACCACATCGTCGTCTGTTCAGCAAGATGAGCGGTGCGAAAAAGAGAGTAGATAGAAGTAGAATGAGGAACCAAGGCCAAGCACCCCTTTCTCCAACTCCCCAACGCAACGCTGGAAATGGTCTCTAAACTGAAGTTCAGTTCCAGTTCTGATTTATCCGATTCGGTGACTGTGAACGATTTCCACGCCGCGCCACTGCACAGGAGAGGGGAATGAAGAGTATCACGGCCAAGAGCTGTCAAACTTTTCGTTCGAACTTTCAGCGAAGAGATTGATTTTGATTTCATAGCAGCAGTTTCGACTTATCGAAACACTATTGACCTACTTTGGATTGATTTTAGGTACACTGCTGTCTACTGTTTCACATTTTGAGTGGTCCCTACAGGACTATTGATTTTTTCTAATAAGTGATCAGATTTGCTCTGTTGTATTTGACGAACTATGTGGTACATAAAGCGATTCACCTTTGCATTTATTATGCATTTGAAATGACAACACCATTTCCGAACAAACTTATGCACACGGAATTTTTGATGAGCAGAAATTAATCTGCAGGCTAATTTGAACGTCTGAAATCTAAAAGTAACAGACCAAAAATATATCAGAATAACCGAATTTGAAAGATAACAAACATATTTTTGACGGCGATTTCTTTCCATCTAATCTTTTGTAAAAATCGGAGTGACTGTTACAATGAACTATATCCGGCGTACTTCAAATGAGTCATCTAGGTCCAATAAAGTTTGTTTTATAAGCAATATTCTTTTTGTTCATTTCTATAGTAAAAACCCAATTTAATCCACCTAGTGGTGAAAGGAACCTTTGTTATACGGTCTTACTTGCTATTTGAGATAGAAATCCACACGTTTTCGGAACATAATTCATCTATTGGTCAACGTTGCGTAATGCGTTGGTTTACATAAAATTTTTGAAAATTGAATAAGTTTACAAATTTTGAACAAAATAGGAACACTTTTAAATTTTGATAGATCCTTTTTTCATGAAATTGCTGAGTAAGGATAAGTAAGTTGTTATTAATTTGAGTAAGTGCAAATAAAAGTAAGTTGTAATAGGAAATCTTATTCTTTAACACATACATTGCCTAGTAAAGGTCTAGTTTATAGGTTTTTGAACTATGCATAATTTCCTGTAATGCCATTCTATTTGATTCACATCAATAGAGTTCTCTAGAATAATTTTCATCAATTTTTATTAACCTTCGGTTACTCACGCTGTTCTATTTTGTACAACACGTGTAGGTTTTTCAACGCCATATTGTTATAAAGTTACAAATCGTTGTTTAACTAACGTATATTCTTCAATGAACTTATTCTGAGCAAAATGTCATAATTATTCAATGCATTAATAATTTAAATTGTTGGGAAAATAGATCAGCATAAACCGCCATCACAGAAACGAAGCAATCAGCAAGCGAGGTGTACCGCAATTGACCCCAAGTGGAATTTTCTCTCGTTTCTCCATATGGAAAAATGGTGTCTGTATGTAGCAAAAATGTTTAAAATGTATCCGTCTGCTGGTAGTCGAGTAATTCGTAGTCCAAATTAGGGTATTTTTTATAATCAAAGTTCTACAGTTCCTAAACAAGCAATCATACAGGTATACTGTTTTCAGCAAAGTTGTGTATTTTTACTATTTGTACAATATATTTTAACCGGTAAAACCAATTCTTATGAAATTTTGCATATATATTCGTAGTGGCAAAACCTCTCGTTTGATATTAAAATAATTGAAATTAGATAAATTATCTTGGTTAAAATCATTATAAATTATTGTTAATTTTGGTGTAGTGTATACGGTTGCTCATAACTTTCAAATTAAACGTCCAATCAAAAAACCATTCAATAATGATCTATTAGGATATATTATCTTTCGAATGAGACTAATAGCGCATAAATCGGTTTGGCCATCTCTAAGAAACAGGCGATAATTATTACCTTGTCAAAACAGGTTTTTTAAGGCTAACTTTTGAACTACTTGTTTGTTTTCAATTAAAAATTTCTGAATAATTTAGCTTTAATAAGAGCTTTCATTTGATACTAAGATTGCTGAAATCGGTCATGTAGTTCTAGAGAAACCCGTGTCACCTATTTTTCACATTTTTGCTTATAACTTTTAAACGAAACGTCGTGTCACGAAGCAACTCAATAGTGATCTACTAGACAATAATACCTTTCAAACAAAAGTAATAGCGAACGATTCGGTTCAGCCATCTCTGAGAAACATGCGATAGAAAAAATCATTACATACACACACACACACACACACACACACACACACACACACACACACACACACACACACACACACACACACACACACACACACACACACACACACACACACACACACACACACACACACACACACACACACACACACACACACACACACACACACACACACACACACACACACACACACACACACACACACACACACACACACACACACACACACACACACACACACACACACACACACACACACACACACACACACACACACACACACACACACACACACACACACACACACACACACACACACACACACACACACACACACACACACACACACACACACACACACACACACACACACACACACACACACACACACACACACACACACACACACACACACACACACACACACACACACACACACACACACACACACACACACACATTGCTCAAATCGACGAACCCTATCGATTGGTATATGTGACTTGGCCCTCCGGGCCTCGGATCAATTTCGTGTTTTTCGACCAATTTTTAAACCTTTGTTATAGTATAACAAAGGTAAAACGTAAAATATTGTCAAATCCTGTTTCCACTTTCAATTATCCATTAGATTTGCGACTGGTGAATTTAGGACCAGATGTATGGTCGGTATAAAGTTCGGAACATTGTTTTTCAGCCGTTCTTGTGTCACTCGAGCTTGATGAGACGGTACCGAGTCTGGTTGAAACGCTCATGGTGTGCGATCGAATGATTCGCAACCCACGGTTTCAAAACAATTTTCAGAACACTTTCCCGATAACATGCCACATTTATTTTGACGTCAGGCTTAATGAAACGCGTTGGTAAGCGCCCATTCTCGGTTACAGCGGACCAAGCCCTCACAGGTGCTGCTTCCTATAGTGATCAACTGAAGGCTCGAATTCTCATATAAGCGATTGGTCAAGCAAACCCTAACATTTACACCCACCTGACCATTTTGCGCGTTGAGCCCCCTGTTCCCGGTGCCGGTGGGGTTGTTGAAGAGAACCGTTTTCGTCGCACTGTCGCCTGACTTCCTTACAACGTGTCAGGCCCATCATAGTCTACTTATTTTCCCCAGCTGTACGATGGGAATATCTACAAGCCTGCAGCTCGTGATTCATACCTTTTGCCACTCTCCGCTTTTAGTTTGTAGTTCGCCAAATATCACCCACAACCTTTCGCTCGAACACGGCAAGGACGCGTATATCTTCAGTAAGCTGCATCACAGCTTCAAATCTACCAATCATTAGACCAATGAGGAATTCAGTTTCATACGGCGGCGTAATGCTTCTTTCGTTACTCGCGCCAACTTCGATTTAGAGGCATGCTAAAACCTTAAAGAATTCACTCGAATACTAATGCCACTTGGTGAAAAACTTATGAAACTTTTTCCACCGTTTGAAAGATCTTGATCTGCGGATCAACTTTGCTGAAAACAGTAATTTTCTTTATTGCTGGAATTCCTAGATGTACCGAGATAAAGTTAACGGTTCTCAGGCGTTGTACAAAATACAACAGCGCGAGTAACGCAGGGTTAATCATAGCGTTTTGCAAAGGGCTAAGTAGGCCCGAATTTCCGTTTGAATGCACCGGTGGATCTCCTTACTAGTGTTGTCGTCCATCTGAGTTGCGCATGAAACACATCGCTCCACCCTATGTACTCTGATCAGTCGCGTCAATTTATCCGGAAAATCGTGTTCGTGCATTAGTGTTTTGAAATATAATAGTTGTACTTCCGACATTTCGGATGGTAAAAATTTGGTCCGTAGTGACGCGACCTTCAGATCATTTTAAATATGCGTCGGATGCTGCAATCGATTTGAAGTTGGTTACACTTCGAGGGTCAGATCCTGCAGAACAGAGCTGCCACAAATACAAATATTTGTGAATACATAAATTTGGGACCCATCAATTATTTCAGTTGCTATGATTTCTCGCTCTACTAATGTTCCCGAATTTTAAAGTACTCCATAAACTATTTATGTTATTTAAAAGATTAGATCGAGAAATTAAAATACTCCGGAGAAAACGGTAGGGTCCCCAATCTATGCAAGCACAAATATCTGTATTTATGACAGCTCTGCTGCAGAAATTCAGAAGAAAATATAGAGATTGAAATATATAGATGGACATATAGAGCTGGACATCCATCTGTCCATCTCTGGAGATGGAGATGGACTAATGGAGATAGACAGATGGAGGTGGGGTTGGTAAACGGCTAGATAATGTGGAATATAGACCCCATAGTGGTCGTTAGCCTCTTATCCAGCAACTCCGATCCCGACCTCCTCGTGGTACCAGCCGGAATACGAGTAACCTTAGCGGAGATCGGGTAACCAACCCCGGTGGAAACTAAGGTCGTATACTAACCGGGAAGGAGGTATAGTGCGTCTCGGCACTATGAGATGGCAGCCCCATCGCGAGACTCGGTAGTGTTGCCCCAGTACGGCTACACACCTAAACTAAACTTAACTAACAACATTCAAGCATATTCGGAGCGGAATATTCGGCATCGACCTAGGCGACGAAATAAGGACGACGAATGGAGACTCGGGACTTGGAACTGCAGATCGCTAAATTTCGCAGGTTGCGAGCGGGTGCTGATTGAACAGCTGGAACCCCGCAAACTCGGCATCGTAGCTCTGCAGGAAATCTGTCGCAAAGGAGAGAAGGTATGGAAGATCCGTGGCGGAAAGGCCCAGTTTTACCAGAGCGGTGGCGCTACCAACGAACTGGGAACGGGCTTTGTAGTGCTGGGCGGAATGCAGGATCGCGTGATAGATTGGAAGGCGATTAACGAGAGAATGTGTGTATTGAGGATAAAGGGCCGTTTCTTCAATTATAGCATCATTAACGTGCACTGCCCGCACGAAGGTAGACCCGACGATGAGAAAGAAGCGTTCTACGCGAGGCTGGAGGCTACGTACGACAGCTGCTCGTCACGGGACATCAAGATCGTCATCGGGGATATGAACGCCCAGGTCGGTAGGGAAGAAATGTATAGACCGGTGGTAGGACCCCATAGCCTGCACACCGACACAAACGATAACGGCCAACGATGTATAAACTTCGCAGCTTTCCGAGGCCTGGTGATCCGAAGTACCTTTTTCCCGCGCAAGGATATCCACAAAGCCACCTGGAGATCACCTGACCAACGTACAATGAACCAAATTGACCACGTTCTCATAGAGGGCCGGTTCTTCTCTAACATCACGAACGTACGCTCACGTCGGGATGCGGATATTGATTCTGACCATTACCTAGTAGCAGTACATGTGCGCTCAAAGCTGTCCACCGTATACCGGACACGTCAAAGCCGCCCTCCTCGGCTGAACATCAGGCAGCTAGATAACCCACAAGCTGCCGAGAACTACGCGCGAGTACTGAATGAGGCACTGCCTTCTTCCGAGGAGTTAGGTGCTTCAAACCTCGAAGACGGTTGGGGCAGAATACGCTCGGCCATCGGAGAGGCACTAGGTATTGAGCCTCGGAGTACACAAAATGATTGGTTTGATGGGGAATGCCAACAAGCGGTGAAGGAGAAAAAAAACGCTTGGAAAAATTATCTAAGTATTGCTACTAGAGAGAACCTGGCCAAGTACCGACGAGCTAGGAACCAGTTGACCACGATCCTGAGGAGAAAAAAGCGCCAAAAGGAGGACAGAGATCGTGAAGAATTAGAACAACTATTCCGAGCTAATGACACGCGCAAGTTTTATGAGAAGGTGAACCAAACTCGGAAGGGCTACACACCGAAACCTGACATGTGTAGGGACGAGGGAGGGAATCTACAGGTCGACAGGTGGAAGCAGTTCTTCGATGAACACCTCAATGGCGAAGTCGCAGAAGGAGGCGGAACGGAAATTAACCTAGGAGCGCCCATGGAAGATAGTGATGTCCTAGCACCTGATCTCCAAGAAGTCAAACGAGAAATCAGGTTGCTGAAGACCAATAAAGCCGCTGGGAAGGACCGCCTACCGGCAGAGCTTTATAAACATGGCGGGGAAACGCTAGCAAAGGCTCTACACTGGGTTATTTCGAGGATTTGGGAGGAGGAAAAGCTACCGGAGGAATGGATGGAAGGAGTGGTTTGTCCCATCTACAAAAAGGGTGATCGGCTAGACTGCTGCAACTATCGTGGTATTACGCTGGTAAACGCCGCCTACAAGGTACTCTCCCAGATCCTGTTACGCCGGCTGTCACCGATAGCACAAGGTTTCGTAGGGAATTATCAGGCGGGTTTCATGGGGGCTCGCGCAACTACGGACCAAATGTTTACTATCCGACAGATCTTGCAGAAATGTCGGGAGTACAACGTGCCCATGCATCACATCTTTATCGATTTCAAAGCAGCATACGATACAGTCGATCGAGACAAGCTATGGCAGATAATGCACGAATACGGTTTTCCGGACAAACTGACGCGACTGATCAGAGCTACATAGGATCGAGTGATGTGTTTCGTACGCATCTCTGGGACACTCTCGAGTCCCTTCGAGACGCGACGAGGGTTGAGACAAGGTGACGGTCTATCCTGCATGCTGTTCAACATCGCTCTTGAGGGGGTGATCCGACGAGCGGGCATTGAAACGAGAGGTACGATTTTTACCAAGAGTAGCCAACTTCTAGGCTTTGCAGATGACTTCGATATCATAGCCAGGAACTTTGCGACGGCGAAAGCAATCTACGCCAGACTGAAAGCGGAGTCTAGGAGAATTGGGCTAAAAATAAATGCGTCGAAGACCAAATACATGAAAGGAAGAGGCTCAAAGGAAACAAATGCGCACCTCCCACGGACGGTAACCGTTGACGGCGACGAACTAGAAGTGGTAGAAGAGTTCGTGTATTTGGGATCGCTGGTGACCGCGGACAACAACACTAGTAAGGAGATCCAGCGGCGCATCCAAGCGGGAAATCGGGCCTACTTTGCCCTTCGTAAAACGCTACGATCAGGAAGCATAGGCCGCCGCACGAAGCTAACAATGTACAAAACCATTATTAGACCGGTAGTTCTTTATGGACTTGAAGCCGTGACGCTGCTTACGGAGGACATACGCGCCCTTGCCGTGTTTGAGCGGAAAGTGCTGCGGACGATATTTGGCGGAGTACAAACTGAAAGCGGAGAGTGGCGGAGGCGTATGAATCACGAGCTACAGGCACTGCTTGGGGAGACTCCCATCGTACATCTAGCGAAAGTTAGCAGGCTACGGTGGGCCGGACACGTCGTAAGGATGCCGGACGACAGTGCGACGAAAACGGTCCTCTTCAACAACCCCACCGGCACCAGGAACAGGAGGGCCCAACGTGCACGATGGCTCGACCAGGTCGAAAGCGATTTGCGACTTCTGAGACGACTAGCAAATTGGCGACGAGTGGCCCAAGACCGAGTTGAATGGAGACGAGTGCTTGAAACAGCACGAGCCACCCCGGCTCTATGCTGCTGAAGAAGAAGAAAATGGAGGTGGATAGATTGAGATAGACAGATTAAAATTGAGATGAATAGATGGAGATGGAGATGGACAGCTGGAAATGGACAGATGAAAATGAACAGATTGAAATGGACAGATGGAGATGGACAGATGGAGATGAACACATGGAGATAGACAGATTAAGATGAACAGATAGAAATGGACAGATGGAAACGGACCGATAGAAATGGACAGATAGAGATGGACAGATGGAAAAGGACAGATGGAGATGGACAACTTCAACTTGAGATGGGCAGATGGTAATGGACAAATTGAAATGAACAGATGAAGATGGAGATTGACAGATTGGATGTGGACAGATTGAGATGGACAAATATCGATAGATGGCTGGAGATGGACAGATTGAGATGGACAAATATCGATAGATGGCTGGAGATGGACAGATTGAGTTGGATAGCTGGAGATGGACAGATGGAAAAGTACAGATGGAAATGGACCGATAGAAATGGACAGATAGAGATGGAAAGATGGAGATGGACAAATTGAGATGGGCAAATGGAGATGGACAGATTGAGTAGGATAGCTGGAGATGGACAGATGGTGATGAACAGATGGAAATGGACAGATGGAGCTGGACAGATAGATAGACAGATGAAGATGAACACGTGAAGATAGACGGATGGAGTTGGAAAAATGGAGATGAACAGATGGAGATGGAGATGGACAGGTGGGATGGAGATGGACATATGGAGATGGACAAACAGAGATGAACAAATGGAGATTGAGATGGATAGATGGAGATGGACAGGTGGAGCTACAAATGGACATATGGAGATGGACAGATTGAGATGGATAAATGGAAATTGACAGATGAAGATGGACAGATTGAGATGAACAGATGGAAATGTACAGATGAAGATGGACAAATGGAGATGAATAGATGGAGATGGAAATGGCCAGATGGAGATGGACAGATGGAAATGGACGGATGAAGATGGGCAGATAGAAATGAACAAATGGAGATGGAGGTGGTAAGATGGCGATGGACAGATTGAGATAGACAGATGAAAATGGACAGATGGAGGAACAGGCGGAGATGAAGATCGACAAATAGAGATGGACAGTTGGAAATGGAGAGGTGGAGATGGAAAGTTGCAGATGGACAAATGGAGATGAAAAGACGGAGATGGAGACGGATGGCGATGGAGATGGAGATGGAGATGGGGATGGAGATGGAGATGGAGCTGGAGATGGAGATGGAGATGGAGCTGGAGATGGAGATGGAGATGGAGATGGAGATGGAGATGGAGATGGAGATGGAGATGGAGATGGAGATGGAGATGGAGATGGAGATGGGGATGGAGATGGGGATGGAGATGGAGATGGAGATGGAGATGGAGATGGAGATGGAGATGGAGATGGAGATGGAGATGGAGATGGAGATGGAGATGGAGATGGAGATGGAGATGGAGATGGAGATGGAGATGGAGATGGAGATGGAGATGGAGATGGAGATGGAGATGGAGATGGAGATGGAGATGGAGATGGAGATGGAGATGGAGATGGAGATGGAGATGGAGATGGAGATGGAGATGGAGATGGAGATGGAGATGGAGATGGAGATGGAGATGGAGATGGAGATGGAGATGGAGATGGAGATGGAGATGGAGATGGAGATGGAGATGGAGATGGAGATGGAGATGGAGATGGAGATGGAGATGGAGATGGAGATGGAGATGGAGATGGAGATGGAGATGGAGATGGAGATGGAGATGGAGATGGAGATGGAGATGGAGATGGAGATGGAGATGGAGATGGAGATGGAGATGGAGATGGAGATGGAGATGGAGATGGAGATGGAGATGGAGATGGAGATGGAGATGGAGATGGAGATGGAGATGGAGATGGAGAGAAAGAGAGGAGAGAAAGAGAGGATAGAGTGGATTTTTCTTTTTAAATAAATGGATTATAAATAAAGAACGAGGAGAAAGAAAGCAGAAGGGCGAATTGTATGACCGAGAAAGACGAAAGAAAGAAACGAGAAAGACGAAAAGAAGGAATAAGAAAGACGAAGGAAAAGGACGGCAATGGCAAACGAAAGGAGAAACGCAAAAGAAAAGAGAATTACGAAAAAAAGAGAAAAGCGAAGTAAGGGGAAAGGCGGAGAAAGTCGTAGTTAGGAAGAAACCGCGGAGAATAAATCTGTCCAGATTTAATTCAAATTCCAGAAGACCGATTCACGAAGTTCAACCACTTACTTACGTTCAAAAACGCGTAGAATGACAATATCTATCTTTCTTTATCTATCTCTATTTTTATCAGTACTAGGGTAGATGCTCCAGTAATGGAGGAGTTATGTTAGGGGATAGTATTTAAAGGCAATTAGAATGCCTAATTTATCAGTTTTCAATTGAACTATATGATAATATGGTGCACCATAATGTAGGCTTTAAATACAAACCAAATTTATACGATTCTGTTGGTAAATATGTCTAAAATATTGTTTTTCCTGACATTAGTCTGTGTTCCTAAAGTAGTGGTAATGTTCCTCTATTAGTGGAAAATTTGCCTATAATAGTGGAATTTTGTTTACCGCCCTTAGTAACGCTTGCAGTGAGCATGGAAGCAGGTGGATAACAGCGTAGACTTGCTAAAATACTATGAATTGTTGCGAATTTCTTAGCCAATTGCACCTTATTGGCATATTCAAAAGGAATTTATCATTTATGTACCAACATCCTAAATTTTAACTACATGTATTTTAGATAAAACTGTTAACAAATATGTATTTAACAATAGAAAATTGAAATTCACAATTCACAAATTTCTTGGAATTATTCTAAAATCCGCCAAAATTATGAAATGATTCGAGTTTACACTATTACTGGTAAATCTACCCTACTATATCTCTCTTTTTATATTTCTTTCTATTATTTTCAATGATTGTGGTCCTCCCGCTGATATAAGTTAGTAAAGCAAAGCCATGGGTTCAGCGTCTTTAGAGACTTTAATGTCAGATTTCGCAGCCAGCTGTTAGAGTACAGGACAATAGGACACCACACTGACAGTTGCTTTTCAAGAAATGGTAGTAAAATCAAAATTTCTCACTGATCTATGTTTACCTACTTAAACACAATCACAAATCACATTTGACTTGTGGTACAGTTACTCTGTTATGCTTAATTTTCATAACTTCTGCCCAGTTTTGATAAAAAAAAACAAACTTTTCCTATACCTCTGCATTACTACCATTCTTCCGTGTACCCGGGAAAGTGATTTTGACACCGTACGAGAGCCGGGAGTTGAATATGTTTGCGACATTTGATTTCGCAATTTCAACGCAATAAATAAAAATAATGTTTACCAACTATTTATTGGTTCAGGTGTCAAATGATAAATTGCGATTGGCGATAAACAAAAAAGAAACTGAGATGCATGAGAGAGTAATGTTGCTGCATTGAGTAAATTTATTGTCGCGTAAAATTGGACTATTTGCAATATGTACAATATGCGTTACAAAGTAACGACATCTGTTGTATTCAACAGAGAAATATTGATAGTTTCATGCATGGCTCTCATGCATGGCGCATGATGAAACACTAGCGCCAACTTCTGTTTTTTATTATCAGAAACTAGAGGCGGTGTTAGTGCAACGGTCTTATTGACTCTATCTAGCACCATATACGAAGACTGCATGCACGAACTTAAAAGTAGCGTTTGATCGCATTGATCGTAACATTGTCATTAAGACGCCTTGACATTTCGGTTTATGTTGTTATCTGGTGTGTTCGTTCTTGTACAAATAGATAAAAGAAAAAGCGACCTTCTCTGTAGATGAGTAAAACATCTGATTTTATTTTTCTAAGCAAACTTCTCTGCAGGTTACAACGCTTGTCCTAGCGGGAAGCGTGGAGCATAATCATCAAGAATCATCGCACAGAAGACACAAACAGCGTAAACAAGCAAAAAGCAGTGATCGTTCGATACGTTGCAAGCTGTTCTTAAGTTGGTCTCAAACTAAATATACGAATTGCAATGAATCATATGTACGATTTGAAATAGAAAGTTTCTAATCAACATCACATTGCATTGTTCCACTATAAGGCAGAAAATGCTGAGCAGGATGAACCTGATGATGAATTCTCTAACTGCTCCGGAGTTCTTTATTCTTCAACGATTCAGCGAATTTATTAAACGGCTGTCGCGCTGATTTTAAAATTTACATCATCGTCAAAAATTTCACTAACGTCCACTAACTGCCTACTTGGGAAACCTGGGAAAAATTATATTTAGCAGCGGATAGGTGAGACGTAATTTTCAAGCTCTTTTTCTTATCAGGACATCAACTTACTCTTGATTGAAACGCAGCGAACGTTTAATGATTTTATGCGATGCACATATATAGCGGTCGTTTTCTACGTGACTTTTCTGTGAAATGCTGTAAAAAGTAGTATAGCAGTGTGTGCCGCCTAGTTAGTTTCGAGGTACGATGCTAGTCCAACAAGTTAGTCGGCATATCTGTGTTCGAATCTCGGCTAAGCGGTGCTGCTAGATAGAATCAGTAGGATTGTTGCACTAGCCCTGTGACTGTCCCGTACTCTTATAGCCGGCTGTGAAATCTGTCGATGAAGAAGGGTCAAGTCTTAGAAAGACGTTTGAGTCCGATGCTTTGCTTTTTAGCAGTGTGTACACTTCAATTTCTATGCAAAACAAATTATTGGGATCTTGTTAAAATTTGATTACATACATGTGTCAACAACGATATCGTTGGCAATCATGAATAAAAAATTTACTTAGGCAGCTCGATTTTCGTAATAACTCTGCTAACAAAAATTATATTATTCATCAATTGATTTATTGCCGAAGCATAATCTGCTAACAATAATTCAAGGCAGCTGTTTCGGTCTAATAAATCATCTCCCGAAATCCTCTCTTCGCGGAAAAAGTTTACAGTCGCTGGAAATTTTTCAAGCACAGTCACTCCACTTTCATAATCCATCATTTAGATTTATCAGTTTCTTGTGAAAAATTTCATCCGCTCATCCTTATTTCTCCCCGCCCCCAGGGGGCGAGGGGGTGTGCATCGCTGCGACTGTCCCTGCCGCTTCTAAACAAGACAGATCCTTCAGCTAACGTAACGGTTTTCCCGTTGCGCGTTCTTCCATCCCGGACTGGGGGAAGTGATTTTCGAACTCGTTTGACCGAAAATTGATCAAAATTGCAGTGTGGCCTTTGTCAGTCGTCCCTGTCATCCCTTGTGGTCGAAGGAAATAACGAACATACCACTAGACGTCAAACCCGCGTCGCTTGTCGACCCCATTTATGAAAAACGGTGCAAAAATATGAATGGATCATAAATCAAGGATGCGTTTCTCGTATCGGCAAACCGTGGTAGGAAGCACCAGATAAAAACTATGACTGTGAACCTCAGAAACCAAAAAAAAAAAAATCAGTGTTTTCTATAAATAATTTATTATAGTTCTGAGCTACAAAGCACAATGCACGAAACACCATCGACTCGTCCCCAAAGTACTCAGGAAAAATATCAATTTTTATGAATATACATATGATAAATCAACCGTATACATATGTATGGCGAAACGGAAGAATGCCGGACGGACATAAATCGCGCGCTTGTTGGAATTGCAATAATAATTCATTCGCATACAAATAGAGGACCCCCCTTCGGAGGATATTATCGGTCAAAAGGAAACCGCAGCGCACAATAAACAATCAAAATAGTTAGTAGTAGGTACAATGCGACCGACGACGACGACGACGACGGCGACGTCGACGATGGCGAAGGAAACTGTTTGGGTGTTTGCCTGCTGTTGGTGCCATTTATTGTTAACACTGTAAGTTATGAGCGCCACCATAATGAACTGTCGTCGATGGAGGGCCCCAGTTTTTTTCGGTCAGGTTGGCTCGGGAGGGGCACAAACGGAGCATGAAGTTTATTTCGGTTACCAGGCGATAACTTGTTGGCATTAAAACAAAAATCATGGTCGGGAATTTAAAATAAAATCATTATTTTAGCGTTATAAAGCAGCACCCTGCTCTATTTCCACCTAATTAGAACCACACACCAAAACTAACCCACAGTGTTGTTATTGTTATTGGCAGTTAACATTCCCGGGAAAACCACTGAACTTTCGCAAAAGCTAACTAAACCAAAGCAGCAATCCCACGCAAACAAATTGTACCGGCAAGTATCCTAATTAGATCTAAAAATAACAATCGCCTGGGCCACTCAAGCCACCACAGTCCATCGACTAGGGCGGCTGTTCGTCGACCGGAGACCAGATAAGATAGGCCGGTGTTTGCCTATCCCGGTGCGATGGCGTATCTTCCCTGTGCGAGATAGTGCGAGAGACCTATGCAAACAACCGGCAAACGGCCAGATGAGATTCAATCGTTTATAGCTTAGCCTTCTACCACCTCCGAAAGGAACGAGTGGGATGCTGTCTGTCTACAGTACATCCAGTACCAATGGTAGAGTACGAGCAAAAAAAAAATGATTCCGATGAGGCACCTTTGAAGACCTTGCGGCTTTAATAGTCACTAAGTTGGCAGAAAAACCCCAAACTAGGGCAAACAAAATTCCTGGAGACAGCTCATCAAATGTTTGTGATTATTGCTTGTCGGCGCTGACGAAAATTGAGCGCACAGGAAAAAGAAAGTTCATCAAACGACAAAAGTTTGCTTTATCGCAAAATAACAGACGGCTAGAATGAGGAAGGAAGGACAACGTACCATCATCATTGCGCTGGAAAGATGAAGCCACAGGCTCGGCAACAGTAAATGAAATCGAAAGTAAGCAAATAAATCGAAAACAAATGAGTTTCGCCGGCATCTAAAAAGTCAGGATAACGAGAGACAGACAGAGCACCATCAGAGCAAATGACTGAAAATTTTTGTTTTTGATCATTTTTTTATGCGCCGAAACGAGCCCAAAAAGTTCGCTTTGATGGGTTCTGGAATTTCACTACATGGGCTTGCGGTTTCCGAGAAAAAAACATCCTTCGAAATGGTCCCTGTGAGACAATCCATCACAGTACGGCCGAGACTAACTTTTAATTGACGGATGTTTCTGTTTATTTGCCGTTGCAGTTATTGATTAATGAAATTAGGCAGCGAGAAAAAAAACAACGCACCGCTCTGTGTTCACGATAATTGGATACTCTTATAAGGGACAGTAAACTTTCATGTGCTTTCTTTCGCTATTATCGAAGCATACCAAGTATCTCAAAACAGTATCGGAAATACGATTCGCAGACTCGACAAAAATCTGTCACCTGGTCCTGTCCTAATAGAACCTCTCGCGAGTCTATTTAATGCGTCTCTGGCCTCCGGTTACTTTCCCTCGATTTGGAAAGTATCTCGTATTAGTCCAATTCATAAAAAAGGATCTCGCTCAGAGGTTGAGAACTATCGTGGAATAACTATCCAGTCGGCTATACCGAAGCTCTTTGAACAAACAACCAGTAAACATTTTCATCTGCATATCAGAGTAACAAATGAGTTATATGTACATATATATATCCTGAAAAATCGTATCTGATGCACAAAACTAGCATATGCGTACTAATTTGGAGGCCATATACGTACTACAAAATATACGTTAACAATTCCACTTGTTATACAATTCTGCACTGAAAGTCGTAAGTCAATCACTTGTTATCGTTAAATACGACAGAATATAAACTTGTGTGCATTTCATTAGGCTATTTTTACGATCCTGAATTTATTAAAAGTCAATAACGATAATTTTCGTACATTGATATACGAGTTGGTGTTTGCTGGGCAATTTACGATCATCTAGGAATGGCTGCTATAAGGAATGGTTTGAAGAAAAAACCTGTAACCACAAACTTTTTTGAATTTACGTCATTGCTGAACGACTGTATCTCAAAGGGGTTTCAAGTAGAGTGTGTCTACACTGAGTTAAGCCTTTGACGTTGTTAAGACGGATATTATTATGCAAACGGTTACAGACTTCGGCATCGAGGGACCGATTTACAACTGGCTAAGAACTTACATTTCGCGCAGAGTTCAGTGTGTGAAAATTAAGGAAAACGTCTCTGATTCATTTGTTGTTAATTCGGGAGTAACGCAGGGTAGTCATCTAGGACCGTTGCTTTTTGTACTGGTTATGAACAAGCTGAACACCTTAACTGAGCAAATAAATAAATGTTTCTCGGGCTCATCCCTATTTATCACACGGTACGTCTGAATTTTCATAACAGGCTATCCAAAGTCCCCAACTTGGCGACGCCAAGTCCCAGGTTCTAAATTACAAATCTCAAGTCTGAAGTCCTAAGTCACAAGTCCAAATCAAAGTCGCAAGTCCCACACACTTGAAAAAAAAGCACCGAATTCATCAAAATTTTGCCAAACAGCCGACGAGGGACTTGAGACTGGGTTCTTGGGACTAGGGACATGCACACTTAAAAAAAACACCGAATTCGGTAAAATTTGAAAAAGTAAAATAAAAATGCTGAAATATCAACAGCCGACCGTTCGGTAAAATTCTTTCTGTTGCGAAACTTTACTAAAGATTCCTTAACGTAAATATCCACGAACGACATTTTTACCGAACGTTCGGCTGTTAATATTTCAGCAAAATTTTACCGAATTCGGTGTTTTTTTAAGTGTGCATGTCCCAAGTCCCAAGAACTCAGTCTCAAGTCCCTCGTCCAAAGCCCCAAAGCGTGATCCAAGTCCAAGTCTCTATTCTCAACTCTCAAGCCTCCAGTCTCAAGTTGCATGGCCCAAGTCTCTAGTCCCATCCCAAGTCCCAAATCTAAAGTTTCATGTCCCAAGTCCAAAGTTGGAAATCCGAGCTCTCTAGTCCCACGTCCTATATCATACGTCCCACGTCCCACGTCCCACGATCCACGTCCAACGTCCCACGTCCCATGTTCCACGTCCCATGTCCCACGTCCCACGTCCCACGTCCCACGTTCCACGTTCCACGTCCCACGTCCCACGTCCCACGTCCCACGTCCCACGTCCCACGTCCCACGTCCCACGTCCCACGTCCCACGTCCCACGTCCCACGTCCCACGTCCCACGTCCCACGTCCCACGTCCCACGTCCCACGTCCCACGTCCCACGTCCCACGTCCCACGTCCCACGTCCCACGTCCCACGTCCCACGTCCCACGTCCCACGTCCCACGTCCCACGTCCCACGTCCCACGTCCCACGTCCCACGTCCCACGTCCCACGTCCCACGTCCCACGTCCCACGTCCCACGTCCCACGTCCCACGTCCCACGTCCCACGTCCCACGTCCCACGTCCCACGTCCCACGTCCCACGTCCCACGTCCCACGTCCCACGTCCCACGTCCCACGTCCCATGTCCCACGTCCCACGTCTCAAACACTAAGTTCCAATACCCAGGTATCAGCATCTTTGGCTCAAGTAGTACGTTCCTCGCAATCATGTACCCAAATCCCAAGCACAAGATTCAAGTCCCTAGTCCCTAATTCCCTAGTCCCAAGTTCCTAGTCTCAAGTCTTGAGCTCCAAGTCCAAAATCTCAAGCCTCTAGTCACAAGTCTCAAATCCCAAGTTCCATATCCTACGTTCCACGTGCCACGACGCACGTTCTACGCCCGGGTTCAGCGTTCACTTCCCATGTCCCACATGCCAAGTCCCATGTCCTACGTTCCACGTCTCAAATCTTATGTTCCAAGTCCCAAGTCCAAAGTCCGTGGTCTCTCGTCCCGCGTCCCATATCTCACGTTCCACGTCCCACAACCGAGGTCCCAAAATTCAAGAATCAAGCCCCAGCCAACCTGCAAAAACCCAAACCTCAATTCCCAAGTCCTATGTCCCAAGGCCCAAGTCCACAGTCTCAATTCCTAAGTTCTCTAGTCCCAATTCCTAAGCTTCAAGTCCCAAAACGTAAGCCCCAAGCCACAAGCCTGAAGTCTCATGTCCCTAGTCCCAAATCTCAAGTCTCAAGTCCAAACTCTAAGTCACAAGTCCAAAGTCTCAATTCCCATGTCTCGAATCTCGTGTCCTAAGTCCCAAACCACATGAACCAAGTCTCAAATCACAAGTTGCAAGTCACGAGTCCCAAGTCCCAAGCTTCAAGTCAAAAAGTACAAGTCTCAAGTCTTAAGTCCCATGTCCCAAGTCCAAAGTCTTAGGTCCCAATTCCCAAGCCCCAAGTCTCATGTCCCAAGTCTCAAATCCCAAGTCAAAAATTCCAAATTCCAGGTTCCAAGTCCCAAGTTCAAAGTCTCCAGTCCCAAGTTCCAAGTTCCAAATTCTCTGTTATAAGTACCTTGTCCTAAGTCCCACGTCCCACGTCTCAAGTCACATATCCCACATCACACGTCCCAAGCCCCTAGTTCCAAGACCCAAATCCTGAGCCCTAGACTCAAATTTCGAGCTCCAAGCAGGGTTGCCACATGCACAGATTATTCTGTGTTTCACAGATATTTGAAAGAAATCGTCTGTACAGAATCTGTATGCACAGAATACAGATTTTCGCTAATTACACAGATTAAAAAGATTTTTGAGCTTTTACAATGAGAGTGAAAGAGACGGAACTAGTTAGCAAAATGACATTCCATCGCTTTCACTCTCATTGTTTTGTATGGGATATCTGTGTAAAATATTTTTCCTAGTACAGATGATCAGTTTTTTCAAACAAAAAACGCAGAATTATATGTGGCATCTCTGGTCACAAGTCCCAAATTCCAAGCTCAACATTCCACGTCCCACGTCCCACGTCCCACGTCCCACGTCCCACGTCCCACGTCCCACGTCCCACGTCCCACGTCTCACGTCCCACGTTCAACGTCCCAAGCTCAAAGTGCCACGTCCCATGTCCCAAGTCTCAAATTTCAAGTTTCAAGTCAGAAGTTCTTCTGCCGTGCACTGAATTTTTTTTTTAAATCCTCGGTGTTTTACTGGCAAAGTGCAGAAGACGAATCGAACTGCTCTCTCGCTATCGGATGTTACAGACATAGCTGTTAGCTGTTACCTTCTCTGACAAGCGATCAGATTTTGCTTTTGCAGTGCTTTTCTGTTTTGCTCTGCCCCCGAGTGAGCGTCAGTATCATCTTTCTTTTTATGCCGGAGCACTACCGAATGCGTTCTATCAAGGTCCCGGTGCAAATCGTTTCAGTCCATATAATTGCCTGTCCCATAGTCTCTTTAGGATCCGGAGCAAATAATATTTTGTCTACAGTGTGCGTAGAAAAGATTAGCTCTGCTTGTAGTTGTGCTCTCTCTGCGCAACATGAGTGGTTATAAGAGAAAACGGTACTCAGGCATCATTCGGAGGAAGAGTAAACGGTTGAACAGAAAACGAACGCTCTTGGTCGTAGTGAGAACTAGATTTTTTTGTCTCTGTATGCTGAAGATGAGCAAAATAAAGCCTGGTTCTAAGCAATGTTGCGAATCGAGCGAGAAGTCAATAGCATTCAGCACTTACGCCGCACACGCAGGCGTAAAAGAAACAGCCGCCGGTGCTGTGTGAAATATTTTGTTACCCACACACTTGCGCACGCTCATTCTCTGCATGTGCTTATCTTTCTGCATGACTTATTCCCGAGGCAAAAAACTCATTCCCCTCGAGTGCCCGTGAGGCTGGTGGCGCACTGGGATACAAATTTTACATTACTTTTTCTTCTTCTTCTTCTGCATCTTTGCCCACGATTCTACTCACGAACAGGAGCGCGAGCCCTCGCGTGTAGTCGGCATCAGCAGATCGAGCTACAACGACGAACGACGAGCAACAACTGTAGCTGTTAGCAAAACACATACTCGCAAAAACTCGTTGCACTGCATGATGAAATAAAGGCGGGAGTTTTAAAGGGATTCTCATGTCGGCGTGTTCGTTAGAATGAGTACGCGTGTGTAAGAAAATTTTACCACACGAGTGTGGGCTTCGCAACACTAGTTCTAAGTCCAAAGTTTCAAGTCACAAGTCCCAATTTCGGGGTCAGTCCCGGAATAGTGGTTAGCATTCACGCCTCTCACGCCGGGGACCGGGTTTAAATCCCAACCCCGTAGGAGTCACGAATGACCCAAGCTGGTTAAAGTGACTATAATTTAACAAAAAAAAGTCCCAAATTCCAAGTCTGTCTGTCAAGTCTAGGTTTTAAATCCTAAGTTCCACGTGCTAAGTCCAACCTACCATATCCCACGGTCAACATTCAACGTCTCAAGCCCCAAGTCCCACGTCCCACGTCTCATGTACCAAGTCTCAAATCCAAAATCCCAAGTACTTACCTAAATCACAAGTTCGAAGTCCCTAGTCTCAAGTCCAGTGATCGAAAAAATTGACAGTCCTGCATGACGATGAACGTAGAATGCATCTTGCGCTTACAGTTTTACCCCTGGTAGTATTCTTTTATTTGTCAGCTTAAGGACATGGCTACTAAACTGCTGACAGTGTTTGTCTTTCTCAGTTTTCTACCGTTCAAAACAATTTATGCACGAATTGCGGTGCTGAATGATTACTTGACTAAGCTGTCAGTCTATTTTCTTGCTCTGGACTGTTATTTTAAATATCAAAGTTTAGTTTTTTAAGCTGCGTACTTTTTTAAATCAATCAAAATCTGGCTGAAGGATGTCAATTAAAACAAAACTTTGGAACAATGTTTATTTTTATTGTAATTCCGTTTGCCAATGTCGGTAGTTCAAAATGAATGAATGGTTCAGATTTGATTTCATACACTATTGTCGAGAATGAATGAATAGAGAGAACAATACAAACAAGAACGTAAGTGGTTCGCTCGAATCGTTGGTTTCAGGTTGGCAATGCTGAGTTTATTTCATCAGTACTAGAAATAGCAAAAAATGAGCAGTGTGTTGCATCAATTCACGCGTATTGCATAAATTGAACATGAGATTTCCCACGTCCCAAGTCCCAAGTCACAAATCCCATATCCCATGTCCCAAATCCGAAGTTCTGAGTCTCAAATCCCAAGTCCTAAGTCCTAAGTCGAACGTCCTACATCCCAAGTACCTAGTCTCGCGTCCCAAGTCCCAAATCGCAAGTCCCAAGCCCCAAATCCCAAGTCGCATGACCCACGTTTTATGTTTTAGCTATTACATCCCAAATCACAAGTGTCAATTCCAAAGTTCCAACATTGGCAAAAGCGGTCGGGAAAAATTACGCTTCAATTTGTGCTAAAATATAGGAAAAATCTTTCGAAGATACACGGGATGGTTGGAGCTGGCGTTACAGATACTTCTTTGCCACTTCCACGGTCTGCTCCTAACCGAAGTCCTCCTTACTTTTTCGCACTAAATCAGAAAGCTCATTCAATTCTTTGAAATTTTAACCATTAACGAAGGGGATATGATTACAATTGAATTTGAAGATTGCCAAATACCTTTAAACAAATTTGCTGCCGCAGTTCTGCTGTTTATCATCAAAGTTCTTCTATAAACCTAAATTGCACTCTTTGCACTCTTATAACGGTTTTAATTTTGAGTAACTATTGTAAGTGAACCTCAAAATCAAATATCTTATTACTTTAGAAAAGTATTCATTCAAATAATTTAAAGTTTTTCATTATTATCTATCACCTGTTTTTTGCTCGTTCATACTCTAAAGAACCGGAAAATGACAGACTCTTGGCTTTGGTAAAATCATCTCATTTTATGCAGTTGAACATGGATAGATGTTACAATCGATTTTATTTCGATGTAACGCACGACGAACCATACAACGTCACCAGCACTACAGAACCAACTTTAGCCTCAAGATGGTTTTATTCATTAGCCAATTATGTTATCAGTAGGACAAGGAGAAGCAAACTTAGTTCCGGGTTTCTGCGGTGGTGTTGTATTATCATCGTATCCCCTTACAACTGAACCTCCCACCCCCGGCCCCTGACTGAGGGCTGGTGGAAGTTAGTCTCCGATCAGTAATAAAAATTTCCTCACGACAGGGTTCTTTCATTCCATTTCCGGAAACGCTAGTGCCTGTTTCGGGTTAAAATCAGAGCCTGACTATCTCCATTAATGTAGCACAAGGGTGTGCCGATAGGATGATATGAAGAAGTTTTGCGGTCTTTTCTGTTTGCATATCTTGTTTCGGATGCCACCTTCTGCCCTTTTTGTCAGCACGTTTTGGATTACTGTCCCGGAAGGCATTCAACTTTGCATCTGGGTGTGTGTATGCTGATATGTGTGTGTTCGTATAAAAGCTTAAGTTTTCACTTGGTTGAAACAGATCTTGAGGTTTTGCTATTGTATTTCATGTACTGTACAAGCCAATGTCATTTTAGAATGAGTTTTACATTTCTTCGGTGAGTGGTATGTTGTGGTCACATTGCCAGTTCTCGAATGCACTTTTCAGAACTGGAAACGGTTTCCAGTGAAATTTGTTTGATTAAATTTACTTCTATCAGGGAGTGAATAATACGTAGTGAGTGCAGATGCATGCGGAAGACCATTCAACTATGAAAACATTTTCTGTTGTTGAATTGTCTCACAGAATAAATTAGAAAAGTTTTTTAAAATGGTCAATTTCCTCTTCGTCTGTGAAGTTAGCACAGAAAACTTACTACATCAGACAACTTGGTCCAAAAGTTGTACACTAAGAACAGTACGATTATTTTGATAGTTTTACTCTACTAAAATTATTGCATGGAAAATAGATACTGGTTTTCCAAATGCATTTTAGAATTTGTCATCAACGTTGTCCTTTCCGAATCGGATTCAAACTGATATATTTCTTTAATCAATTCATAAATAAACATATTGAATTTCCGCCGGAGCAAAAAATTGACGTTCGGCTTAGCCCCACGAAACACCTAATGCCGAATGTCAATTTCGGAACACCAGCCCACACGCCTTCTTATTCGCGCTGTTCTGCATACAATTTCGTCTGATCTCACCATTATAAGCTTTCTTCCGAACGAAACGACGTCGGAGACCGACGACGGCAATTCGGCACGCTATCAATTTTATACTTCACGACCATTTTCCATTTTCCTCAAGAAGGTTATAAACAGCTTATTTGGGGGGGAGCGAAAACCCGTTTCAGCTCATTGTTTGTGTCTGTGTCTATGTCTGTGTGTGTGCGCGCGCGCGAGCTTCTCTCTATCTTCCAGCATAATTTCCGATTTTTTTGGTTTTAATTTGGTCCCGGGAGCAATAGTGCGGCAAATTGGAATCGAATTACCAACGAACCGCTGCTGCTGCCTCTGGAACGTTCATGGAAATGATATGTAAATACCGCCGCACCGGAATAAACCCTAACGTCTAAACTTTCGTTCTCCGCTGCTTCGGCTTCGGCGAAGACAAGCGACCCTGAAGACGAGTGAATATTGCCGTCGCCAGCCGGTCGTCAACATCGTCATCAGCAGAATTGATCCCCGCTGGAGGAGAAAAGCTGACATTATTCTACACAAATATTCTGTTCACAGTACCTACTAGGACTACACTGCACCACTCACTCGAAGGCAGCAAGTCCCATCCCATGAATAATAAGGCTCCCAAAGCTGCATCCTAAGTTTAATGGCTCGGGCCGCACTTGGTTTGCGGGCGATGATTGTCCTTAGATCTATATTTCCGTTATTTTTTTTTCTGTTTCGGTCGATGCTAATCTAAGTGGGTGCCGAGTGTCGGGTTTGGATTATGCTCATTAGGGTATCGGCGATACGGTTTGGTTGACACTTTAACCAGCAAAAATGTCGGAACAGTCTGACAAAGATCTTAATGAAGAAATCGGGAAAAAGAAAAAGGAAAGATAATTGATAAAAGCAAATTAAAACCAGACGTAGGGATTTGAGCAAACAACTTGCAGTGCAAAAATTTGCTTATAGATTTAATCAAAGAATGTAAAGTTAATACTACAGACTTTTACCTTAAGATAAGGTTGGGCTGCAAATGTTTACAGTATTCAGTAGACATATCAAGAGATAATCCGGACTCGCGGCAAGTAACGAAACAGAAGGTTAAATGGGATGTCTGGTTTCAGCTTTAAATATGGAAGATCTTTGTTGAAGCCGCCAAATGTTATTTGAAGCCGTTTGGGCTGGGTTGATCTGCTGCTTACAATTCAAATTCGGTATTCTTACAGATATGGCAATCTAATAAGATTCAATCAATAATCTGTAAACATTCAGAAAAAGTAATTTTTACGGTGCTTTTTTGGCCTTTTCAGTCTGTTACGGAATTTAGAACTGGCTTTTTTCAATTCGCTCCGACGTTTCGACTATTTATTTTAGTCTTTTTCAAGAATAGAGTTGTCTCAGTTCGTCGTTGAAAATCTTTAATTTTAAGAATGTAAATGTTAGTTTTCGTTAGTTTTTCAGTGCATTTTTGTTGGCTTTCCAAAAACTGTGCTACTATCATAGTTGAATCTAATTTTTCAAACTTCATAAACTCTAAACTTCACTCTAAATTCCTCAAGAGACTGAAAAGGTTAAAAAAGCACAGTAAAAATTACGGCAGAGTCTAAAGTATTCAGAAAAAGTATTTTACAAAATCACGGAAGAGGATTAACTATAAGCCTGAGTAAATGTATAAACTAATACAGTAATACTTGGTTTGAAAGGCCCTTCTTTATATCGCTCAAATATATATTTCAATTTTGCTTTGTTATAACGTAACAAAAATACAAATATAGTTGATTTATAACGCGGTATTACTGTATGATATTGCAATATAATTATTAAAAGAACTACTTAAATGTGTCACCCAACAACTACAGCAATAATAAATAACGCTCAGAGAGCTATGGGCTTCGGACTCTGAATTTGTACTTTGAACTCTGGACCTTGCGCTTCGTGGGCGTGAGAGGACGTGAGAATTAGGATGTGGGACTTAGGATAAGGTACTTAGGAAGGGAATTTGGAACTTAGGGCTTGACAGTTGGAACTTGGTTCTTGGGACTCATAACTTTGGACTTGGGACTTGGGATTTGAAACTTGAGGCTTGTGGCTTAAGTCTTGGGACTTGGGACATGGGACTTAAGACTTGAGACTTGGAACTTTTGACCTGAAACTTGGGACTTGGGATTTGTGACTCAGAACGCGATTTGACCTGGGACATGGGAATTGAGACTTGGGACTTGTGACTTGAGACTTTGGACTTGGGACTTGCGATTTGGAATTTTGAACCTGAGACATGGAACTTGGGACTCGATACTTGGTCTTGGGACATAAAACATGGGACTTGGGACTTGGTACTTGAATTTTGAGACGTCGGACGTGAGACATGAGATTTGGGTCTTAAGACGAGGGACCACGATTTGAGATTTGAGACTTGGAGCCAGGGATGCCACGTATAATTCTGTGTTTTTTGTTGGAAAAATCTGACAATCTGTACGGCAAGGAAAAATATCTGTGCAAAAATCTGTCCAATGCAAATCAATGAGAGCGAAAGAGATAGAGAGTTATTTTGCTGACTATTTCCGTCTCTTTCACTCTCATGTAAAAGCTCAAAAATCTGTTTAATCTGTGTAATTTGGCGAAAATCTGTATTCTATGCATACAGATTCTGTACAGGCGATTTCTTTCAAATATCTGTTAAACACAGAATAATCTGTGCATGTGGCAACCCTGCTTAAGATTTGGGCCTTGGGACTTTAGACTTTTTTTTTGTAATCCTCTTTAGGCCACTACAAATATTTTAAAAAGTTTTTGTCCGTCCGGTGTTGGGACACTGAAGGGGGGTGAAAAAAACAAAGAGAATTTTTTAATTGAGCAAAAAAAAAATAAGGATTTATTTCAAGTTTAAACGTCAAAACCAAATCTATTCTTGCTTTTATTATATACGTTGTTAATTTCCATGCAAAAATCTACGAAAAAACCTGATTTAATCCACCTAGTGGTGAAAGGAACCTTTGTTATACCTTATATGTCATTTGATATGAGCATTTCCAGCTAAAATATTATTTTTGATTTGTATTTGAATTTGTAATTTTCATAAAACTGACAGAGTCAAATTATATACCGCCGTTCTCAAGTTATTCCGACATGAAATCTAAAAATTATCTTTTAGAGTCAACACACGCAAAGTATCCGATAACCGTGTAATCGAACTTCACGGATTTGAACCAAATTCTGTCAGATTGTTCATTTTAGGTCAGAAAGCAAAAATCTTAAATTCGGCGTAAATATTTTTCAACCCAATTATTCTAAAGGATAAGCTCTCCAATAACACCAGTAACCGTTTCATGCAAAATAGACGCATTCAAGTGCATTTATGCCGCCGTAATAAGTGTAAGAGACGAGACGCAAAGAGAATCTCTCATTTGCACATTGGACCTTTTGAAATGTTGCTCGTCAAATATTAGGTTTAGAAAGAAACTATATGATCATTTTCAGCTCAAAACGCTAAAAAATGCCATTTTTTACACGACTATTTTCGATTGGAATTGGAATTTGAATGTGAACAAATTCCAATTCCAATCGAAAATAGTCGTGTAAAAAATGGCATTTTTTAGCGTTTTGAGCTGAAAATGATCATATAGAAATCGACACGTCTTCGGAACTTAATTCAACTGTTTGTTAACGCTGTGCTAGTTATCATCCATATGCATCCCAGCGATAAATAATCTGCAGATTGTATTTTAACCTACTAAGGAACTTTACAGAACATAGCAAAGCAATGAAAACATTGTGTACAGAATTTTTGAGCAGAACTGATTTTAAAGTGGCTGTTAGCTTCGGGGTACAATGCTAGCTTAACAAGCCAGTCGTCGTATGTTCGAATCTCGGCTGATCGGTGCCGCTACAGAGTTAATAGGATCTTTGCCCTAGCCCCGTAATTTTCCTGTACTCTAATAACCGGCTGCGAAGTCTGTCGATAAAGAAGGGTCAAGTTCTGAAGGACGTTTACACCCATGGCTTTGCTTTGCTTGATTTTAAAGTGGTTTCTTCAAACAAATCATTAAATTTCGCAACCATTAAGAGACAGATAGTTACTATATGCAGCAAAGTTGCTTATTTTAGTGTTCTAGAATTTTTGTGAAGACGCTATTTTTTTGGACGCGTTCAAAAAACAAAAATTTGTGTCACCCTAAAAGTGTAAGAAAATGTGCTATATTTTATTAATTAACTGCTCCAAAGGAGCAGCGTTGAAAAATTACACATTTTTACTATATTATTCTGTTTTTGAGGTTTGGCCCCATTAAAGGTTTGGTCATTAAAGTTTTCTTGAATAAATTTCATCAACCATTTTTAAATATCTTTTGACCAGTATAACCAATCCTTATAAAATTTGGCAAATACATTTGCAGTGTTTAATAATGTCAAGACCTCTCGTTTAATACTAAAATAATTGATACTAGATAAATTATTTTGGTTAAAATCGCTATAAAGTATTGTAAATTTTAACGTGTAACTTTAATCGCTCATAACTTTCAAACTAAAAGTCCAATCAAAAAACAATTCAATAGTGATCTATCCGGTCATATGAGACTAATAGCGCATAAATCGGTTTGGCCATCTCTGAGAAACAGGCGATAATAGTTTTAGATAGTTTTCACATTTTTGCTTATAACTTTTAAACGAAACATCGGACCACGAAACAATTCAATAGTGATATACTAGGTAATAATACCTTTCAAATGAGACTAATATCGTATAAATCGGTTCAGCCATATCCGAGAAACAGGCGATAGAAAATGAGCTGCACACACACACACACACACACACACACACACACACACACACACACACACACACACACACACACACACACACACACACACACACACACACACACACACACACACACACACACACACACACACACACACACACACACACACACACACACACACACACACACACGCGCACTCTCACACACATACACACACAGACATTGCTCAGTTCGTCGAGCTCTATCGATTGGTATATGTGACTCGGCCCCCCGGGCCTCGGATCAACAAAGGTAAAAGGACAAAAACGAAAGAAAAATTTTTTAGCTGATTTTCGTAAATTCCGCTGTTTGAATTTCCATTTCTATTTTATGCTAGAAGCGTTAACTCAACTCGTACACTCATTTTTGAAGTTTTTCAGGCTGTAGAGCCCACAGACACTTGATTTTACAAAAAAATTAACTCACATCCTACTACTTATTTTTTTGTCCCCCGAATTTCAAGCCAATTTAAAAGGGGGGGTGGGTGGGGGAGTGACAAAAACTTTTAAAATGATTTGCAATGGCCTTATATTTAAAATTCCATATGCACATGGTCAAATTGTGTATTAAATTCGCAACATTCTGACTTGATTGAGGTGTTTCGTTTATGAATATAATATACCTAATGAATGTCTTCATTATTTTTCTCATGGAGCTTGGGACTTGGGCCTTGAAACTTGAGACTAGGAACTTGGGAATTGGGACTTGAACTTGAAATTTGGAACTTGGAAATTGGGACTAGCTACTTGAGAATTAGCCCCAGCAACAATGTGAATTTTATTGTACTGTTATGGTGGTTTTCAGGATCAATTTTGGTCTTAAATGCCTTCATAAGAATGTAACAAAACCCATATTGTTGCTTGGGAGGGCTTAGAACTTGGGTCTTGGGCTTGGAAGTTGGGTCTTGGGATTTGGTACTTGAGACGTCGGAATTGGAACTTAGGACTTGGGGCTTGGGACTTCAGATTTGGGATTTGATACCTGAGACTTACGACGTGGAACTTGGATCTTGGACTTGGAGCTTGGGACTTGGCGCTTGGAGCATGGAGTTTGGGGCTTGGAGCTTGTGGTTTGGAGCTTGGGGCTTGGAACTTGTAGCTTGCGGCTTGGCGCTTGGGACTTGGGACTAAGGTCATAGGACATAAGAAATGGGACTTAAGATTTGGGACTTGGGATTAGGGACCTGAGACTTGGGATTTGGGACATGGGACTTAGGAAATGTGACAAGGGACTTTGGACGTGGGACATCACAGTAAACAATTTGGTCTCGATTGCAAGTTGCAACTGAGAAATTCGAAATCATATCTGAATGTAAAAGTTATATTTCACACCCCATAAGAACATATGTATCAAAGTGGAGGCAATATACGTGCGAAAATTTTGACAACCATTTGTAATTCTATCTTACATTTTATACAGCGAGTTGAAGAACACGCAACTTAATAGCTCATGACGCTTTGTTTTGACATACTCTAATGCTAATGCAATTCCAATGTAAAACTGACATGCATACGATTTAATGTGAACTTTCTGTTACGATCTTGTGCTATCTGTGATGCGTGATGGTACTTGGAGCTTGGGGTGCGGGACTTGCGGTTTGGGGCTTGGGCCGTGGGACTTGATACTTGGATCTTAGGCCTTGGGACTTGGGACATGGAATGTGGGACGTGGATCGTAAGACTTGGGACTTGGAAAACGCTGAATTTAGCGCGCAATATCTAACAACTTTTACTTTCGCTCGCAATTTTTAATTTTCTCGAAAGACACTCTAATTTAGTGTAGGATATAGCTCTGTGTCGAAAAATATCTGTCACTACTTTGTAACTACTGTTTTTCTAGTTTTACGCATCAGTAATATTAGTGCGGAAGCTTTTAAATTTAACCATTTAGACCATCTCTAACTCTTGCCAGGAGCTCTTCAGAAAATATAATTTGTAAAGCTGTAAATATGGTTGTTTTTCTTTCTAAACTGAGGCACAAACTCAGTGTGGTGGAAGGAAATAAATCTCTTGCGCTCAGACTTTCAAATAAAACAGAAAAGCCTACACTTTGGAACTTCCAAGGCAGTCTTTCGTTTTCGTCGTCTGCCGGATGGCTATGTTGCAAATGGTTAGTTGTTCCCTCCCCTCTCCCCCTATCTTCTGGCAAGGACTGGGTCACGTCAGTGCAACCCACAGAAGATGTATCCACTCAACCGTGGCGCCCAAAAATGATAACAATGTTTTAATACAATACCGAGCCTCACCACTGACTGTATATTCCGAGCAATTCCCGCATCAGTAGTTTTAGGAAAAAATGATAACGAGCATCAGGGTCAGCTCCGTTGCCTTTCCGTTACTGTTGGTGGTGTTTCCTCCTTCCTGCTACTCATGCATTATGAACTCAAATTCGAAGCCAGAAGAAATTTATGTTTTCATTGCAAGCTTTCCGCATATAACGAGCGATATGCTTTGGAAGCAGGCCAAGCGCGTGAATCATCCCCATAATGTGAATCTTTCGTCCATACACTCATATCCACCCTGTCCAACAACGTCGTGTTCGTGCTGGCTCAGTGGGAAGTCTTCCGGGGGTGATTTTCATGCGGGAAACCTTATAACTCTCCTGCCTTTTAAGAGAGTAAGCAAGCAAGCAAGCAACCGTGCAAGCACAAGAACGAGCGGCCAGCGGCGGATGTCAATGGGCCAAAAGCGAACGAATCCACAAACGATGGCTGGCTCTTTCGCTGAATTCCGTCGTCCGTTCGTTCTTTGGTCGAAGCGGCTGCTCTGCATCCTGACTGCGTACTGCGTTATGGAAAGCTCCTTAGTTCTTACTTTCCGCATATGGGATGATTTTTATTCCGTTAATAATGCAGTGATAGAGACACACACACTCATTCGAGTCGGTATGTTGGAGCTGGCTGAAGGTGGCTATGCTAGGATTCTCAGAATTACTGTTTCAGTGGGAACGGATCAAATTTGAGTGCATTTTTTGAACATCTCCAGTTTATCCAAATATTGCCGTATCCGGGTAAAAGCTATGACACCTCCAGTGTTTGTTATTTTCATGAGATCCTCCTTACCAACTAACCGAGGAGCCGGTCCTCCGAACGAATGGGAGTCGTTAGTTGGAAAATGCGATTCATGATATGGCAATGGTCGGTGGTCGAGGAGATCGTCGATTACGATAATAAATTGTACCGCTCGTTGTCGTTATTATTTATGCAATGAACGCATTGCTTGACTTGGGCAAAATCTGGGGAGTTTATGGCCGAAGTTCTGGTAAACAAAATCATGAATTTTCGCCTTTTTAGGATGGGCGAATACAGGACAGAAAACCGATTATATACTGCATGATCTTCGCATAATTTTTTGAGTTTTATTGCTCGTGAAATTTTTAACTGTTTTGTCACACAATTTAGGTTATAAATTGTTATTAAATAAAGAAATTTATCTGCACGCTTTTCATATCATACTTGTTCCAAACAAGTTAACTTCTAAACTAAACTAGTTTTCTAAAGTATTCATATTAGAAAAATTTCCGATTCAAGATTTGCTACTAAATTTCATTTTTATTTCGTAATCCAAAATAACGGAGAGCATTTGCAAAACACGCTTATACATTTCGGTGGAACTCCTTCCGGCACCATGTTGCCTGCCACATCAAATTTTATGGCAAACCATTTTCCTACCGAGCGTCAGCGTCGTCGGTAGAATTCGCTCCAGTTACCGCTTGCGCCGAACTGTTCATCCTTATCGGCTTGAACAATTACGCCGGTATTGATCCGTGTAGAAAAGTTTATATTTATTTCCTTCGCCGGGAAGTTTTCAGCTGCCATCGTTCTGGCGGTGCGGTGTGTCATTCAACGGGAAACTTTTTCCACCGCACCCGCTTCACCGCAGGCAATTATTCTTCCGCGGTTCGACGTTTTTCGCAAGAGGGATTTGAACAGGATTTGCCGCCGTACGCAAGAAAAGCTTAAATTCGGAACTAAGTTATTAAAAACAAGCTTCAAAAACACCTGAGATATGTTTGCCTCGTAACTGCTGCCGCCGCAAAGCGGTACAGTTGTCACAGGAAGATGAATGGTCGATTAGGAAAGGAAAAGTTCACTGCGAAGTATATTTCATTTCAGTGGCTTTGCACGACACAAATCCAGTGCAGCATGTAACTGCCAGTCTAGTGCGAAGCTGAATGAGCTCGTAATCTAGATTCTCCGATTATTTTATTCAACCATGCAGCTAATGTGAGCTTAAAGCATAAACATACGTTGTATTAATTACAATTTCCGTGAAATTTGTGCCACTGCTCTCCGAAATGGTTACATAGCATGTAGAAGCGAACGTCCTGCGTACCCCGGCTTGTGTCCCCAACTTCATTAAAGACTGCACAAGTAAAACGAGTAAACACAACAGCATTTGAATTAACAAGATATTTTATGCTGTACAGTGTGTACCAAACCTGTAAACCCGACAAGTCCAACACATTCTCCAGGCGGGGACGCCACTCGATGTGTTCTTCCGCAAATATATTCCCCCATTCCAAACACGGAACACTTCCTAGCTTGATGCGAAGCAATTTGCACCGGTTTTCTTCCCATACCACTCGACCAACCCGGATCCACTATACAATGCTTATTTCATAAGCAGGTTCGAAAAGGAAAACTGCAGCCAGCAGCGAGCGAATCAGCCAGCCAACCACCCCACCCACTATATTGCATTTCCAAACCAAGAGTGTATCTTCTCTTTCCTAGCTTGGTACCTACCTGCTTGGGGATTATTTTTCGGTGCAACTTCATGACGCGAAGCGACCGAAGCAGTGCACCGTAAAACGTTCGGTCTTATGCGCCCGGCCCGGAGAAACCGGCGGAGGCACCTTGAGCCGGGTCTGACACGGATTGCGCGCGGGAACGCTGTTGTTCCGTTGTTGGATTATCGCAGTTTTGCTTCCCCTTTTCAGGGATGCTACCTCGAGTGCACGTCCCGAGTGCGGAGTGCGTTAATTCTCCCATCAGCCACGCTCGAGAAGTTTCGGAATCCGCTTTCGTACGAGAGGTATTTAATTTTTATAATTGTTTCGTTAATTACCGAAAAACTGTGGCTCGTCGTATCATCGGATTCCGCAGCAAAAAATTAATCACTGTTACACCCCTGCCTGACAGGAAAACGGGAATCTATTCTACCGCACAAACCGGTAACGCAGTCAGTTCTATAGAAACCGGTGTGACAGTGAAGGTCTTATCGATGGTTCAGAGAATGCGAATAATTCGTAATCTGCCAACCGGTGTACCGGAATTATGCTGTTTTGCAGCTGCGGGGAATGCAAGCTGAGGTTACATCATGTGGCTGCGCTTAGCGGACCTCTGAAAATGGGTCAGGAAACGATAATGGTCCCGTTTGCTTTGTGCTGTCCTGTTCAAGGTGTAGCTTCCCCTGGTACAGCGGTGTTGTTTTGCAGAAGCATGAAAGAAAACTATTTGTTGTTGAAACTCGTTTTGTAGATTTTATTGAAATAGGATACACTTTCAAAGTTTTATGCAAGATTCGGTTGTTCAAGTTCTAGTCTTATTCAAGGTTATTCATATCGCAATCTAGAGCAAACATCTAATTCAATTTTACGAATTAGACTGGAGCTGGAGTAGAAAGCTATAGATGACAACGTTTCATATATGTAGTTTGATTTCTCCGAGAGTTGACCCTCTCAATTTATGATTATGATGCATCATGAACTCATGAAAACTGATAAAATTTCATTGTACATTCAGCTAATTCTCTCCAAAAACCATAAGTACCTATTGTAGATCTGGCAAGTGTGAGTAAGGCCATTGCAAATTATTGTTAAAGTTTTCGTCACCCCCCTTGGAAATTGACTGGAAAAATCGGGCAGCAAAATAATAATTAGTAGAATACGAGTTAAATTTTTTTTATAAAATCAATTGTCTGGGGGCTCTGAAGCCTGAAAAACTCGATGAAATGCGTGTACGAGTTGAGTTAACCCTTCAAGCAATTTAAACAGTGGAATTTCCGAAAATCGACAAAAAAAAATTTCTCTCGTTTTTGATTATTTTTCGTAGATTTTTGCATGGAAAATAATAACGTATATATTAAAAGCAAGAATAGATTTAATTTTCACGTTTAAACTTTAAGTAAAAATGCCTAAAATCCATGTTTTTTTGCTCGATTAAAAATTCTCTTTGTTTTTTTTCGCTCCCCCCTCCTTCAGTGGCCCAACATCGTAGGGACAAAAACTTTTTTAAATATTTGTAATGACCTAAATGGATTACCGATGAATCTAGAGACAGTCCATCTCCTGGTGCCAGAAAAATAAGACAGAAACAGAAACGAAGGAAAGCTGGACAAAGGGGATAGAGTAAGAGGAAAAATGCTAGACAATAAGATTTTTTAGATGAGTCATGCATAGAAAAAAGTAAAAAGAGAAAAAAAGCAAAAGCATAAAAGGAGAAAATAAGAGGAAATACAAACCATAAAGAACATGGACAGCAAAGGGACAAAAATGAAGAATAGACGAGATAGAAAAAGAGGAAAAGAAAAGGAAAAAATACTGGAGTATAAAACTGGAGAAACGAGAACAGAAAAAGAGTGAAAATGGGACCGAAAAAGAAAGATAAGGTGAAAAAAATTAAAACGGAAGGCAAACAGGAAAAAACTGAACGTGACAGAAAAGGGAGAAAACCAGGACATAATAGGAAGATGAACGGAACAAACTAGAACGAAAACCGGGATAGAAAAGGAGTTAAACTGTGAAAAACGATGAAATTTGAGACGGAATACAGGGATACCTCGATATAAGACAATTTATAATTTCTAAAAGTTGTCTTATATCGAAATTGTCTTGTATCGAAACATGGTTTTTTCAAAAAAAAATTTGCATTAGCAGTCGCCAGTTTTGCTCTGTGTTATATGTTTACGGTTTTTGAACTATTTATTATTGTTTGAACTATTAGGTTTTTACTATTTTTGGGGTTATTTTGAAATAATGAACATCTTCATGGCACCGATTTCAGAATGGAAAATCAGCTCTGGTATCGTTATCAGCTATGTCAAAGGGATTTGTTTCGATATAAGACAAAATTGTCTTATATCGAATTGTGTTATATCGAGGTTGTTTTATAACGAGGCTGTCTTATATCGAGGTATACCTGTAGAAGAAAAAAGTCGAGGTTCGGACAAAAAACCAAAACAACCGAAGAAAAAAGACGATAAATTATGCAAAGAAAACACTGCGCTTAGGAAAAGAGCAGAAATGGGACAAAAAAGGCAATACGGAACAGGAATTAAAAAGAAAAAAAGAAAACCGAGAGAAAAAAGAATCGATAGAGGAAACAAGGAAAACGGGAAGTAGAGATCAAACGGAATAGAAAAGGAGAAAGTTGGAACATAAAATGGGAAGAAAAAAGTAATACTGAGACTAAAGAAAAAGGTAACACGGAAGTGAAAAAGACGAAAAAACGGAATATAACAAAGAAAACACGATGACGAAAGGGAAAAGGGTGAAAGGAACGGATTAAACTAACCAGAAAACACGGAAAAAGGGGTGCCAAACTGAGGAATAACAGAACAGACGAAGACGGAAAACGAGAAGGAAAGAAAGGCAAACGTCGAAAAGACGAAACCAGGAAAGAGAAAAAAGGGAAACAAGGATGCAGAAAACGGGATAGAAAATAACAAAATTTAAAAGAAAACAAGCCAGAAAATAAGAAAAATGGGACTGTAAACGGAAAAGCGAAACAATGAAACAGGAAACGCGGGAACAGTTCAATTTCAGGTTCAAGTGCATGCCCGATTTTGAGTCCAATTTAATTCCAATTTTAGAAAGGGTTCCCAAGTGGCCGTTTTTTGGCCGACCCGACAGGTTTTTGGCCGGCCTGACCGGTTTTTCACCTGCAAAGCCGGTGGCCGGTCAATCCTGCAAAAAGGCCCGTTTGCCGACATAGGAAGCCGGATTGGTACTTTTTTCGTGATTTGTTAAATTTTCTGATAAATTTATTAGCAATCCTGAACAGTGGATCATTGAAAATAGCCAGTTTTGCAGTGTCAATACTTTGCTTCTGGCGGTAATATACATTAAATTGTCCACCAGCACCAGAAGCAACTAGTTGTCTTCTAGTATCTTCAATAATCCATGCAATGTTCGTTGTGGTTTCGATTCCTACGACTACCTAAATAATAATTAATGTATATTAAACATTCCAGGCAAATCCTCTAGTAATATGCTGCCACAAACCCCCCGCAGTTTTTGAAGGCAGGACCAACCGGCCGGTTTTTGAAATTTTCGGACTTGGCAACCCTAATTTTAGACTCAAATTTAAGTCAAATTTCAACTTTAAATACCACCCTGTTAGCTTCGAGGTACGATGCGGGTTTAAAAAGCTGGTTGTCGTATGTTCAAATCTCGGTTAGGCGGTGCTGCTAGATAGAGTCAGTAGGATTGTTGCACTAGCCCCGTAACTGTCCTGTACCATAACAGCCGGCTGCGAAGTCTATCGATAAAAAAGGGTCAAGTCTTAGAAAGACGTTTGCTTTGGTCATGGATTTGCTTTGCCATAGATCTTAAGATTGTTGGCACATCGCAGTACGCATCCGAAACCTAGCAAAATAGCAATGTCGTTGAAGTACAAGGTGAAAAGCAAAGGCTCCAAGTTACTGCCTTGTGGGACACCAGAAGTATTACTGAATGTACGTGAAACTGTAGAATCTAGTTTGAAACCCAAAATGCGGCCTGAAAACTATGACCTCAACTATGAAGCTAGTCTATCAGATACAAAGCCCCAGTCAAACTCCTAGTCCCAGTCCCAGTCCCAGTCCCAGTCCCAGTCCCAGTCCCAGTCCCAGTCTCAGTCTCAGTCCCAGTCCCAGTCCCAGTCCCAGTCCCAGTCCCAGTCCCAGTCCCAGTCCCAGTCCCAGTCCCAGTCCCAGTCCCAGTCCCAGTCCCAGTCCCAGTCCCAGTCCCAGTCCCAGTCCCAGTCCCAGTCCCAGTCTCAGTCTCAGTCCCAGTCCCAGTCCCAGTCCCAGTCCCAGTCCCAGTCCCAGTCCCAGTCCCAGTCCCAGTCCCAGTCCCAGTCCCAGTCCCAGTCCCAGTCCCAGTCCCAGTCCCAGTCCCAGTCCCAGTCCCAGTCCCAGTCCCAGTCCCAGTCCCAGTCCCAGTCCCAGTCCCAGTCCCAGTCCCAGTCCCAGTCCCAGTCCCAGTCCCAGTCCCAGTCCCAGTCCCAGTCCCAGTCCCAGTCCCAGTCCCAGTCCCAGTCCCAGTCCCAGTCCCAGTCCCAGTCCCAGTCCCAGTCCCAGTCCCAGTCCCAGTCCCAGTCCCAGTCCCAGTCCCAGTCCCAGTCCCAGTCCCAGTCCCAGTCCCAGTCCCAGTCCCAGTCCCAGTCCCAGTCCCAGTCCCAGTCCCAGTCCCAGTCCCAGTCCCAGTCCCAGTCCCAGTCCCAGTCCCAGTCCCAGTCCCAGTCCCAGTCCCAGTCCCAGTCCCAGTCCCAGTCCCAGTCCCAGTCCCAGTCCCAGTCCCAGTCCCAGTCCCAGTCCCAGTCCCAGTCCCAGTCCCAGTCCCAGTCCCAGTCCCAGTCCCAGTCCCAGTCCCAGTCCCAGTCCCAGTCCCAGTCCCAGTCCCAGTCCCAGTCCCAGTCCCAGTCCCAGTCCCAGTCCCAGTCCCAGTCCCAGTCCCAGTCCCAGTCCCAGTCCCAGTCCCAGTCCCAGTCCCAGTCCCAGTCCCAGTCCCAGTCCCAGTCCCAGTCCCAGTCCCAGTCCCAGTCCCAGTCCCAGTCCCAGTCCCAGTCCCAGTCCCATACCCAGTTCCAGCTCCAGTCTCAGTCCAACTTTCGCTCGTACTATCACTATCCATTTCTGCTCGCATAGTGTCGATTGACAGTGAGATCAGTGATCGCGGTCTAACCGTCAAGGACCGTCTAGAATTTGGGATTAGCCGATTCAAGGTTTCTAATGTGCCTTCGGTAAAACTGGTTTGTAAGAAACTACATAAGACAACAGTAGCAAAGCATACAGTCCATTAGAATCGTTTCGAATGACTTTCACCGGATCTATACTTCGTTTTAATAGTATTAATGGTCAATTACAGTCTCATTGTTTTCAGTTTAAAAGACCTTAAAGCTACTTCCATTGTAGGGATAGGTAAAACGGATCACTAGAATCAACGGATCAGAGGCTTTTGATCAAATAATTTTGATTCCACTGAAGATATATTTGGATTTTTTCTTCTTTTAGGCAAAATTTTATTACACACGAGTAGAGCTCCTTTTCTAAAATAGGGCGAATAAGGTCAACCAACCATTCCACCATAAATTGTGAAAAAAAGGAACGACTGTTGAACAAATGATCTGATGATAATATTGATTTGAAACGGTTCAGTTGTTATATGAAATAGTTCGGTGGCTGATACAAAAATAAGTTTTTAAAAATTATTCGGTACGATTATTGTTGATAAAGTATATGTTCCGTACGACCATAGACAATTTGAATGATTCGGTACGACCATAGATGAATTAAATGACTCGGTACGATCATTATTGAATGAGTCGTTGACCATCGATTATTTAAATGATTCGATACGGTCATTGTTGGATGACGTATATGGTTCGGTAAGAACATAGATGAATTAAACGGTTTGGTACGATCATTTCTGATAAAGTACATGGTTTGGTACGACCATAGATGAATTAAATGATTCGGTACGATCATTGTTGAATGATGTACATGGTTCGGTACTGAGACGAAACATGTCAACCCGTAACAGGTTTTAGACCATTTTAGACCAGCGGCTGATTGGTCGAACTGGACTGGTTTGTACGCATGAAAAAACACACGAACGACATTCAGCAGTGTTGTCAAGAACGACAAATTCACAACTTTTGGTAAAACTGCTAGGAAACGTTTGAAAAGTATCGAAAGTTTGCTTAAAAGAAGACAAAGAAGCCTGTCGTCACATCGCGTCTCTGGTTCGGTACGATCACAGAAGTTTTAAATGGTTTGGTACGACCATTGTTTATGAAGTATATGGTTCAGGACGACCATAGATTATCTAAAGAATTCGATGCGATCATTTTTGGATGGTGTATATGGTTCGGTACTACCATAGATGCGTCAAGCGATTTGATACGATCATGTCTGATAAAGTACATGGTTTGGTACGACCATATATGAACTAAGTTATTCGATACGGTCGTTTTTGACGAAATATATGGTTCGGTACGACCATAGATTAGCTAAATAATTCGGTACGGTCATTGTTGAATGAAGTAAATTCCGAAAAAGGCGAAAAAAAAATCTCGTTTAAAGCGACTTCAGTGTATATGGTTCGGTGCGACCATAGCTAAATGAAAAGATATGGATCGGTAAAACCATAGACTCTGTTCTGCCAAACTACATATTCTTAGTGAAGTTTGGTCTACTTTTATGCAGCTTTGTGATGTGAGTTACTGCGTTTTAGATCAGTATCGTACTTCGGCAGTAACTGGGAGGTTTCCTCTCCTTTCTCGAGGACTTGCTAAATTGAATTCACCTGAGGAGTTCCTAGTATTTCCGAGAGCAACAAAACCTTCAAATGTTTTGTGTTTTTCATCTAAGATTTAGCCAGAATCTAGACTTCAGAATTTTTCAGCAATTACGGATTGAATTGCTGAAATTTTCAACTCGACATCTCTGATACTCGAAAAATCCTCCTCCTTGCATTTTGTGTTAAACTTTTGTCCAAATGTAAACATTTGATTGTAAAACAAAATAAAACTGGAACAAACTGAGAGGATTCAACTTTTATAAAAAAACTTCTTCACTGTGTATCTTGCTGAGTATCATGCTGGTGATGATAGTGGTGTGTTACCTTCGTTGCTTCAGTGAGTTAAAAAAAAGGGCAGATAAAAACTTTCAAACAAACAATATCCCCCGACAAAACTAATGGTTTTCAAAAGCCAAAACTTCTTTCGAAACGCATTTGATCCGAAAACCTGAACTGTCCGGTCCCGTGTCGTCGTCCTCGTTACTAATTGATCAGTCCTCCTTTATATGCTGCACAAAATACAAAATTCGGTGAAGCATACCGATTACCGGTAGCCGATTCGTTCCCGTTCCCGTTTGCTACGGGATGAAAAGTTTGAAATCCTTTCATCAACATGAGTGGTGCGGTGCGGCTTTTTGTTTGTTTTGTGCTGTTGCTGCTCCTGCTGCTGCCGGTATATTTAGGCTAGCCACTCGCTCGAATGGTTCGAATGGCATATTTTCGGTTTGACTTCCCCGGATGGAAGCCGAAAAATTAATCGCTGGTTTCGAGAGTTTATCGATAACGACCGAACCGGTCCGAACCGGAGTGTGTGTTGTTTACTGGTGTGCTTTGATGTGAGGATCATCGAAAATTCGAACGAAAATAGTTGCGTCAAATTTGGTGTCTACTGTCGGAGTTTATTTTTTTTATTAAGTTTCATATTCTAATAGATCTATTTGTCGTACGCCGATTATATTTTTTTTAAATTTCTGGTTATTAAAAATTAGAAAGTTTTCGTAGGTGTAACTTTTTAAATGTTTAAAGCCTCTGTTTGATAGGCATATCAAATGTCAATTTCTCATCACAAGGTCTAGAAACTTCACTTTTTAGATGCTTTTTTAATAGCTAAATTCTTGAGACTATGTAAAAGTGTGGTACTTATCAACTTTTCCCATAGCTGACTGTCAACTCAGCTAATGTAACACTTGAGCAAACAGATTTTTTCTCCAATAGTAACTCTAGCAGAGCACAGTAATCAAATTAACAAGTAATACCAATGAGCACGCCCAATTGACCACGGGACGGAATTAATTAGCAAAGAATTGCTAAATTGTTCACACGAAGTTTGAAGACATCGGAGATCAGAGAATAAATGGACTCTATTGAATCTCCTTCTTTTGAGCCCCCTAATTGTGCCATTCATTCTGCCATTGGACAAAGCTTTCCGCAAGGCTCTGCTGCACGTAGAACGTGTAGAAGTTGATTCCTCCAAGGACAATCAACCCGGCGCGACCGGCCGGCAGGGCAATCAACCCTTCCACGCAAAAACTGTCAGCAACGAACGAGCGAGCGAGCATTACCCTCGATGTGTGTCTCCTAATAGTACGGGGATCCAAAACGGATTAGTTGACGTCGGTTTTGCGTACCGCATACTAAACGATAAGGGTTACTCTAAGACAGTTGACGAAGAGGCAGTTTGGGTGTGCGTGCGTATAATGTAGATTGACGGGAAAGTTTACTATGAAACAAGGCATAGCTATAATTTTTGGCCGCTTTAGTTTTCCTGCTGAATATAGTGCTAAAATTTCTTCTAGATACACCTTGGTTTTGCAATATAAATCTGCTGTAAATAATGTACTTCATATCAATGCTTTTCATGCATGCCCTTCAGTTACTTTCCGCCATTGTGAATTATAGCGCTAGCCATTAATTTTTGGCTGCTAAAAAACTTCATTAAAAAACAGTCATTTTATACGTTTCGTTTTGATAAATTAGTTATATTATCGAATTTTTGTAAGCTAAATTTATCTCAAAATATCAAAAACATCTTTGATCTCGTCATCAGTCATTTTTGGTAATTTAGCTTCAGCCGTCAAATGCGCAGAATAAATCAACAGCAAAATTGCCGCATTTGAAGTAAACGGAATCCTCGTACCATTACCACAACATTATTGCATCTATGCATTGCCACTAAAAATCTCCGACCAAAAAACAGCATGCACTGCTTTGCGTCATTGCCAGTCGGAAAGCCCAAATTCGGAAGCAGTTTTTAGGCCCAAAAGCGGGTTTCTGTTTATAAAAATGTAAATATTGCATTTTTCTTGTCAGTCTAAACACAGCGAATATATTCTCATGAACAGAATTTCTGTGTCAAACAAAAAATTGCTTTTGAAATTGGCAGAATCGATGACGACTAATTTCACCTTAAACGACGGTAGAATCATGTCGGCTAAAAAATAACAGTACATGATGACCGCTATCATTACCGACTTTTTCATACCACATTTGAGTGTTCAGCAGATTTGAGTTTCAGCAGGACGGCGCAACATACCGTAATTGATTTTTTAAGAGACGTTCGGTGCTCCGTTTTAATACATTTTAATTGATATACGGTCTCCATTGCTGCAAAAAGTGATTAAAAATTGGAGCTCTCAAACGTACATTTTTTGAGAAGACTGTCGTTCTTTATTTTGGAGAAAAAACTCCGTCGAAAATTAATCTATAAATTGTTCCTGTTTCCAAGATTGTAAAATGGCGTTGAATTCCTTGTCATTGAATTCTTGAATTCCTATCATAGCTTGGCTTACCGCCCAGTTAGCTTCGAGGTGCTGGTCTAGGAAGCTAGTCGTCGTATATTCGAATCTCGATTGGGTGGCACTGCTAGATAGAATCAGTAGGATCACTTGCACTAGCTCTGTAATTACCCTGAACTCTTACAGCCAGCCGCGAAAACTGTCAGTTAAGGGGACATGAACGACCAAAAATTTTGAAAAAATCATAATTTTTTTATTTCAGATTTTGATTCTGCAGTCTTTTACGCTTATTTTAATACTAAATTTGTAATGATCCGACCACGGATAGTGGCCGAAAAACCATCATACATATAAGCATTCCAGTGCGGCGTGGAACAACTTCGGCGGAATAAAACGCCGCTCCTGGAAAACCAAGATTTTCAAACTTTATATACCTTTTTCTCAGAAACTACACAACGTATTGCAACAAACTTTTTTTTGTTTCGTTGGTAGTAGCTTGGCAAAGACTTTTATAACTTTTGAGTTTCTTTTCTTTTACCGTTCTTCTTCTTTCTTTTACCGTTCCTTCCATCAATTGTAAAAACTACCTTTATAAAATACAAAAAAGTATAATGATATTTGACACTGGCTCGCTAAAATAGAAACAGAATGTAGGGCACGGACCTTTTAACAATCTGTTTTGACCTAGAAAAATTAAATAATCGTAAGCTGGCGGATTTATTATTACGCAATTAATTTTCTTATCGTAAAAATACCTGCCGAGCAGATTAAAAACTCCAGACGTTACATCATGAGGATTTTTTATATTTAATTTCATAGAGAACACGGGATAGTGAACTTGAAACTAGATTGGAAATTAAATTTAAAAATGGGCTTGATATTAGATTGAAAGATAATTATAATAGACCGTTGTATTTGTATTAAAAGATGTGGCTTTTCGGTCTCGGGTTTCTTACGAAAACTTTATTTTACGTTTTCGGCTGACGTTTCGAAGGTCTATGCCTTCATCCTCCACGTTTAAATGCAAACACTTGACTAAGAAAACATTTGTTAACGTTTTGCTCCGAGGATGAAGGCATAGACCTTCGAAACGTCAGCCGAAACCGTAAAATAAAGTTTTCGTAAGAAACCCGAGACCGAAAAGCCACATCTTTTAATATTAGATTGAAAGTTAGTTCTGCATTTGAACTAGGATTCGGATTTGACATTGGGCTTGAAACTGGAATTAAAATTGCTCTCAAAATTCAACAAAAATTTCGAATTGAAATTGGTACAAATTTGGACATGAAATAAGATTTAAACTTGGGGAGTGAGGAAGCGTCTGCTGCAAAAAACGATAAAACTAAATGAACTAGAAAATTTCGTCAAATAGGCCAAAATATACTGGATCGTTCAATGGCAGGTAGGGTCATATCCACGATTATTCGGTTGGTACCCGACTGTTCTGCTAACTAAACTACTGCCGCACCCTTATATTAGGTAGTCTAATATCCAATATGGTTTCATTCTCCCAATTCTATCACTCCACGTACCACGTGCTCTTTTTGTTTCTACCGCTGTTATCTATATTGGTGTTCGTCAGTTAAATGCAAGTTTGCGTTTAAACTAATAAGGGATTTTTATCACTTTTCTTAAATATTGGCTTAGAGCATGTTCCCAAAAGTAGTTTTTTTTTCATTTACATAACTCTAAAACATATCAAGGATCATCCGCACCTTTCAAACAGATCTCCTGCAGTGCCATGATGTCGAACTTTCGGAGTTCTAACTGTTTGAGGAGCACCCTGTCATTACCCACGAAATTCAACGATCCATATACCAAGCCGTTCCAGTGGAAAATATACCCAAAAAAAGAAGCCGTTCCACGTTATTATTTCGTCGCCTTTGTCGTCTTTAGCAAGAACATTTTGGCCTGGAACAACGGAGTAATCGTAGGATGGCGAAACTATTATTTGTATTACAAAATTACTGGACGATGAAGTTGAAAACTGTGGACTTTCGGGTGCAACTGGATATAAAATTGAAGTTGAAATCGCACTAGAAATTAGACTTAGCACTGGACTAGATATTCGAGTTGAAATTGAACTTAAGATTGAATTTAAAATTGGAATTAATTTAGACTTGAGAATGGGCTTAAAATCGGACATGCTATTGAACATGAAATCGAGCTTGACATTCAACATTAAATTAAACCTGAATTTAGACTAATTTGAGCTGGAATTTTAAAACCAGAAATGGACAGACGCGAAATTTTACTTAAAATTATGATTGACATTTTTTGTCTGATTCTCTCACACGGTGTACCAGCTTTCTGCTCCATTTTTTTGTTTCACAGTCCTGTTTTTCCAATTTTTGTTCCATGTTTTCTCCTTTTCTGTACTGCTTTCTTGGTTTTCGCTCTCAGTTTTCTTCCGGGTTTCCTCTTTTTATCATGTTTTTCTATTTACCTGACCCATTTTTCTTTTCATTTTTCCGTTTTTCTTCGTCTGCTGTGCCATTTTTGGTAATAGTTTTTCTTTTGTTTTAAACCGCTTTTTGTTATTTTCTTTCTCGTTTTCCATCTTTTCATTTCTTTTTCCTTTTTTCGTTTCCGGTTTTCATCTTTTTCTTACTCTTTTTATTTTCTTTCATTCTCGTCGTCTTTGTTTGTCTCATTTTTTCGTCTTTTCGAACGCATTTATACTGGTTTTGGCCCCTTCTTTTCCCATTCCTCTCCAGTTTATCTTTTTTATTTCCCGTTCACGCCATGTTTTACCCTTTTTTTAGTCCGCCCGACAAGAAAAATTTAGACAAAAATAAGAAAATCCGGACGTTTTCTCTTATTTTTGTGTCTCATTTTCCCGTTTTTGTGACCCATCTTTCTCCCTTTGTATCCCATTTGACCTCATTTTCCCATTTTCCACGTTTACTTTATCGGTATTCTTTTTTCTCTCTTGCTATTCACTTGTTACATTTTGGTTTACCTTGTTTTCTGTTTCGTATTCCATTGTTTTGTCTAGTTTTCCTTCTAATTCTCTCCTTCGATTTTTTTCTTTTACTATTCTCTGTTTCCTCTTTCATTTATTGTCCCATTTTTCGCCTTTTTCTCGAGTTCTCATTTTTCTTATTTGTTTTTTATCTCTTTTCTTTCGTTTTTCCTCGTTTTCAGGTCCGTTATTATTCTTTTGCAGTCTCATTTTTTGCCATTTTGTGTCCTGTTTCGACTTTTTTTCGGTCTCAATTTTCGTTTTATTTAGCTTTTCTGTCCCATTGTTTGGTTTCGTCTGTTTCGATCTTTCTCTTATTATATCGTGCTTTTCGTCCTTTTATGTCAGGTTCAGTTTTTTTTACCGATCCCTTTTATCTTCCATTTTCATTTGGTTTTTTCTGTCTCATTTTTCTTCTTTTTATGTTGTCGTTTCTCCATTTTACTGCTCTCGTATTTTCTACTTTTATTTTCTGCATCTTGTATCCCGTTATTTTTTCTGCTTTGTTCCGATTTTGTTAATCCTTTTCAATCTAGTTATCTTTTCTCTAACGTTTTCTTCATTTTCATTGTGGGTTTTTCTTCAGTTTTTCTTTATTTCTATTTCTTCATCTTTATGCTATCCAGTCTATTTCTTTATCTTTTTGCTATCCAGTCGTCTCATTTTTTGCCTCAATTTTCCTCCCGTTTTCTACGTATCCACTTTTTCCTTCATTCACTTTTAAATTTTTCGGGCCAGTTTTTATTCTTTTTCCATTTCGCGTTTTCTTCTCTTTTTGTTTCCCGTTTGTCCAATTTTTGTCGCGTTTTCCTTCACGATCTTTTCCGTTTCTCTTTCTCATGCTGTCTCATTTTTCCTTTTTTCGCTTCGCTTTCTGGAGAGCACCAGGAGTCGGAATACAGTAATGTTCAGATTTTGTCAGCTCCTGATTTTGGCTACCCCCGATTTTATCAGCTCTTTACCCCGATTTTGTCGACCTATAAATTTTGTTTAACTTTTGTGGTTTTAAGCATGATTTATAAAGCTTTTCAGCCTGCTTGAAACTATTCTGATTCTCTGGGAAGAGTTTTTGAATAAAATGATGCCTTCTTGCGAGTAATTCAGAGTCAAAATTAGGGTATTTTAGGGTAAAAGTTCTATCGTTCCGAAACAAGCAAAGATAATGGTATACTATGTTCAGTAATGTTGTGTATTTTTACTATTTGTACAACTTTGTGAAACGAAAAAAAAGTCATACAACAACTACAAAAACAGCTAAAATAGAAAAACTGATTTTAACGATTTTTCATTTATGAGAAATAGGATTTTTCTATCTTTGCTTCAGAGAAGGTTAGTTTCTTCAGCAAAATTTCTTGTAATAATATGCTGTAAAACTATGCAGAACACATCAATGTGTTATATTGAAACTGAAGAAAATTAATATTTTTATTGCACTTTTAGGGGGATTAATCAAAATTTGAATTCCGCTGGACGATAGGACTTTTAATTGTAAGAAGGTCTTCCAATGGTTCGATAAACCTAAAACCAAGTTTTCCCGCTCAAAGCTAATGCGCACCAAAAAAGGTTCTCGACCAGTGTGCTGTGCCCGATTCATTGAGCTTTCAGTTGACCAATTGAGAGTTTAAATTCAATTTTTAGTCGAAGTCTTCGATATTGCAGGATCTTAAAAAATTTCCCGATTTTGTCAGTTTCCTCATTTTGTCAGCCCGAAATTCAACATGGGGCTGACAAAATCGGAACATTACTGTATCTCTAAATTCAACGGTATTCTATCTGTGAAGAATAAGCAACTATTTGCTCTTGTATGTTTGGTTAATGAGATATGTATATTTGAGGTAAATGATGAGATATGAGGTAAATGCTCAAGAAAATCTGGTTTTTCTGTCATAACTCACGAGCAACAAAAGATGTTATCAATGGTAAAAAATTCATAGCAGCAAAAAACTCAATGAGATTTCAAGCACATGAAATTTCAACCTTGATCACAAGCGCCAAACTCACATATGAATTTCTCTCGCTATTACACGCGATGTTTCTGTTGTGATTCATTGTGAACCAAATTCAGCTATGAGAATTTAGCTTAATTCTTCCACAGCTGGTATGAAAGGCCAGCCAGAAAGCGAAAGAGAATCTACCGCCAGCGAAATCATCAGCAGCGTAAAATGCCGCACACGTTCATGAATTAAGATGGCAAACATATTGGCGGAATTTACTTTGTTCCTTCGAGGGAACCGAATTTAGTTTTTACCATCACTGAATGTTATCAAGCAAAATTTATCGTTAAAAGATTAGAAATTGACAAACAAGAAAAAATATTACAAAAAATTTCCATCTGACAGACAGTGTTACCAATCGGTTTTTAGGAAAATCTGGAAAATAAGAAAATAAAAATGTTTAGAAGAAATCTGGAAGCCTTTTAGGACTGGGACAGACAAATGTTGGGAAACACCTCTTTTTGGCTAGCTAGGCATCAAAATAGAATCCAGACAAATCTCGAAGATTGGCAACGCTGGTGGCGGAACATAATTTTCCGTGATTTTTTTGGAGTTTTCCATTATCATTTGACCTAAAGAGAGAAACAAAAAGGTTTTAAATCGGGCTAGTTTTTTATTAAATTCTGCCGTCTGCTCCAAAACAGTGAGCCACTCCTAACCGGGAGTGCAGACGCTCACTATGTTGAGGAAACGTCAAGCCGTCCAGGCGTGTCCCTGACATGGGAGCAAATGCTCAGGGTTGACAAAGCTATTTTTCATAGCAATACTCAGCATTGGCATGAGTGTCTTCTTGCCTACGACCGTATTTTCCACCAGAGTTGGTAACCCGATCTCCAGCAAGGTTGCTTGTAACCCATGTTGGCCACACTGGCCATGAGCGCACCTACCGTAAGTCGTATACTTTGGCCAATACACACTGACAGGTATCCGTCATAATTCGGTTAACAGAAAGTAAAAAACAAAACAAACTGAAACACTTACAGAGCAAGTCTAAATTGTTATCTTAGCTAAAAATTTAAATTAGTGGTATTTACGAGTATTCTTAAAACTAACTTTTACTAGTATACTACTAAACTTAAAAACTATCTTAATATAGATTGTCCTGGTAAGCCGAAATGAGTTAAAATAGCTTATATACTTAGAAACAATCATACAAACTAGGTTACCTATATTTACAGTGTTAGCACCAGCATCGAAGCTTACAGTGAATATATTAATCTATATCTAAACTTAATTTACGGATCCAACGGAGCAAACTAAACGTGAGTTAACAAATAGAACTAATTTATATCTATTAATTCGAATTATTTGCTAACCTTAAACCAGTTAAAATAGTATGCATAATTTGTTATTTTTGTATTAATAATCCTGCAGGAAAATTATATTCACCTACAACCGGAATATTTGTTTTCTTTACACCCGGTCGGAGAATAATAATTTTGGAAGTTGTTCCCCGTTGATACTACATTCAACAACCCAGCTGTTACCAATTGTCTTGAAGTTCCCATAAGGTATCTCGTCGATTGAAATTAAATGAGAATATATTTGTCAATTAGAAATTGTCTTTTGGAATTTGTAACAACTTAGGTACAATAAAATTCACAGAAACAGATAATATCACGAATGCCTAGCAAATTTTTCAGAATAAAAAAGGAAAAATAAAGTTAAAAGGGAATGTTTCATGAAATTCTGTTTACAACATTTAACAGGGACTCTCATCAAAAACACAATGGTTAAATAATGGCGAATAATCGTAAATTTTATTGCACACTTTTCCGTATGCCAGTGGGGCACTATTTTACTTGCAATTTTTTCCACCGATGACCATTTCAACTTTTAGTGAGGTAGCTATCATCATCAAGTTGAAGTGATTTATTCCGCGCAAGTTTTATTTATCACCTCTTGCTGCTGTCGAACGGTAAAACGAAAACCGCGGTCGGTTTTGATTGTTTTTTAAAAGCCGCACGTTGAGAGGTATAAAAACTTCTTCGAAGTAGTAAAGCAGGATTTCCTTTAATTTCACCTCCGAAGAAAACACGAAAGCGAGATAAAAACTTTACCAACTGGAAGGCAAAGGAAAAAAACTTGGTAATGCCACACCTTTCACAACGAGTCGCGCCACTTTGATCCGAACGCACTTCTCGCGGGGACACGAATAACAATCGTAATCTTATCGTTCCGCACCTGACCTCCCGCCCTTGTCGTTCCTGAGCCAAGAGCGTTTTTCGTTATTTTTTTTTATTTCTGCCGACCACAATCGGCGGTGTTTCTTTACAACTTTCACAAGGCACATTTCCTTACCATCGGTTAATTAAATTATACCTTGGCGATTCTCTGCCGGCCCCCTTCCTCTGCTGCTGTGCTGTACTGGCTGGCTGGCTGGTTTCAACACCCTTTATCCAACAAAGCCCTCAGCAATGCTTTTGTTTATCAACCGCGAACACAACTGGAAAGATTGTTGAAATTCAAAGACGAAGGGGAATGGGGACCCAACAAAAGAACTTGGAGTTTTCCGGCAGGCGCAGGGAAAAGGCGCTGTGGGAAAATGTTCACTAGTAAAAGTCTCCGCACTACCGTAGTCCAGCCCTTCAGGTCCGGGGTGGGAAGTGGTACATAGTCTGGTTGAAAAGTTAATTAAGGAATTTATTTGCTTTACCCTAGCAGAGAAATCATGGCTGCTGCACAGTTTGCTAGTTGCACTGAAGCCTCCGTTTAGAAGAAATGAAGGATTCATTGGGGACGGAAGAAAATTATAGTGCTAGTGCAGGTGGCAAGGAACGTTCAAATTTTATGCTGCGGAAAAAATAGTGCTGAATTCAGTTCCAGATTAACTCTAAATTCGTAAACCGTTTAATTTATCGACTTAAATTCTTCGTCACGCAATAACCTACTGTAGCGCTTCGCAGACCACATTGTCCACTTCCGGATGGTCATCAGTACTCATTAAAAAACTTTTTCCTACCGTTACGTTGCTGGTAACATCAGAACAGCGGAGCCGAAGGCGAACAATTGATTTCCACAATCCGGCCGGAAACTTCAACCCATTCGCTTCTTCTCGTAACCGATCCGGATCCGATAAAGTTTCATTGTCTTGTTTTCCAAAGGACAAGAGTAGTTTACCTTCCGCCTTCTTCGTATGGTGAACAAAAAAGGATTCCCGTTTTGGTGTGTCTTTTTATGTTGTCCACCCGCTCGCTGACTCATAAGGCGATCGGATCCGACCGGGCATCCGATGAACATAAAATGTTCATAAATTTCTTAATACCAGAAAACCCCCAAACGGAGGGAAAGTTCAAGTCACACGCAAAGCGAGAAGCGGGTGGTGAAGCTCACAGCTCGAATCAAATAAAGAGTCCGAGTAATGCTAAGCCCCGGGAGGACATGGAAGAAAGATAAGAAACAGGAAAAGTGGTCACCTCTCCCGGTAACTTTACTCCTTTTCCAGCTGAGAAAGAAAACTATCAGTTCTGCTTCGTTCGAATGTACTGATTTCTCCGTTTCACCGAAATCCGTATGTCTATATATGTGTGTGTGTGTATGCTTATTGCAGCGTACTTCCGGTTGGCGCACTAAGGATACCGATGGATGGTCTGAACGTGCGGGAGTGCGGGAACAGTTAGCAGGACGGAAACAAGCACGGAGCGATTCTTTCCAGGCGATCGGTGACGAGCAAGGAAAAACAAATGGGAAAAATAAATATTTTATTACAGTCTGGTTTATTTATCAGATTTCATTTGATGCTATCTCTAGGAATAGTTGCTCCTTTTGCAAGGAGATATTTTCCTTTTGAATCTTTGAATCTTGAATTACTTCGGCTCGGAGTCTGGCGAAACTTTAAGGTGAACTTTAAGCATCGTTGTCACAGCCTGAGTGCCTGCACAACCAGAAACCAGCTCCTAGCGACATCGGACCGTTTTCCAAATTAATAAATTGGAAATAAGGGCAACTATAGTGCTGTGCTACAGGAGTTTGTGGTGAAGAAACAAACTGCTCGCCTGAGTGGTCCTGCAATTATCTTTAATTAAGATTTATTTGGCTTTCGAACGCAAGCCGGTCCACAGAAGGGGTGTGTATGTTTGTGTATGTGTAAAACTTTACAGCTCAGTCCGGTGTGGCGGTTAGCAATTTGTGTTTGCTCATGGCATACTAATTTGCTTTAGTTCCAGTCGAAACAAGGTCGGGCAAATGATTAATTATGGCTGTGTGTCACGGTGATAACGAACTCCACAAGTCGGCGGGTAGGTAGGTATGGCCTTTAGAAAGTGTAATGAAATTTGAAACCGCTTTGTCGTGTTTCAGTTCAGTAAGTGGAAAACTGCAGGTCACCTCCGTCAGGGGTCAGACTTGACGATAGCACGAACCTTGATCCGAAGGAGTGTCAAAGATCATGTACCGAAGCTCTTTGGCAAACTTGTTTTGCATTCATTACTGATTACTGTGAATGGGATAAAACTAAGCCATTGATCGTACCACTAAAAAATTTGCTGTAGGTTGATCATTTCATATAAAACTTGTTGACATTGGATATGGGGTGCTGGATGAGTAAACAGCCGGCGTATGTTTAGAATCTACTACATTGGCCCGCTTCATCAACAGTTTGTCAGCAAGCTATTTACCGAAAATTTCTAGCTGACTGTTGTTTAGTAAAAGTAAGAAGACTGAGAAAATAGTTTTAATCTGTATGCTGAACAGAGCAAGCACCGCACTTCGGCGGTATCTGGGAGGTGGCCATAAAAGTGGCAAAGAAGCATCTGTACCGCCAGCCTGGAGCATTCCGCGTATCTTTTGAAGATCTTTTCACTTTCTTAGCACAAATTAAGAATTCCAAACTGCGCTTGACAATGTCAAATGACCCGAACTATTTGGCAGTGCTCACGTCTCGCTCAAGCAAATCGGCTTGATCACTTTTAAAAACTGCAGCTGCTTACTGGCGTGCCTAAGATGGGGCACACTAAGGCATGTATCCCATTGTCCGTTTAAGGTTTGTTCTTGTACATAACGGTTTGCGGAATCCAATATTAGTCTACGTTTAGAAATATGCATTCAACTGACGAAAATCAACATCGTCAAATATTTGACTTTTAATTGTAGCGAAATGAAGCTGTAATTCATGTTCAAAGTATCTACTCTAAAGCAGGAAATCAAAAAAAAAAAAAACTTGTCACTCCATTATCTATTCCTCTCACTTCTTCCATTCGGTTCGACCGAATGTCGAAATCAACAGAAAATGCGCCAGTTGTTTTGCACCAACAACAGGCGAACCGACCGACCCCCCTTCCTTATAGCAGAGTCCTCCTAAATCATTCAATAAAACAAGTAATCGACTCAATTATTTCCTCACAAATAGCCCTCATTATTATTAATCCAATCTCCCGGTCTAATCCGATCGATGAATCAACCTGGCTGCTTCGAAAGCGGGAAAAGCTTATCGGCACGCACACTCCCACGCATGCCACGTTACGAAAATGTTTGTTTCCCAACTTACGGCGTGGGAGTGTCCGTGTGTGTGCGGGTGTGTCATGTGGAGGTATGCAGCAGTATTTTCCAGGATTACGATTATTTTTTCCTTTTCCTTTGAGTGGATCTTGCCACGAACCAAAATTGCTTCTCATTCTGAGCCTGACTAATCGCAGTCAATCCGGGAGGCCAATAAAAACTCGGTGAAGATTTAAACGTTTTACTGCCATTCGGGCAAAAAGTGATTTCTAAACAAACACATACACATACAAGCACAAGCACAAGCAAGCTTTATCTTCCACCGATATGTGCGTGATAAGAGAACGAAATGCTTTCGGAAATGATATAAATTTTTATTTTCCCCCGCTTTTCACCATTTGTCCCCAACCTGCCCTGCCGGCAGACGAAAATCCTTTGCCACAAACCTTGCATTATCATACACCGAAATAACCGTACGACATGTGCGAGCCTTTTACGAATGCTTTCTCGTCTGCTGTCTGCGTTCTGTTATGCTGTCAGTCCGTAAGAATTCCGGGTTGGCCGGGCCGGGCAGAGAAATCTGCTGCCGAGGGACGTGTGGGTACGTCGACAGATTGCCAGTTGAGAGTAGAATGAAATGAGGAATCTGCCCTCAAGTTGTCGGATGAGCGTGTATCATCTCTTCGCATGGCTTCCGCTGTTGACAAGCGGCCTTTGCCTCGTTGCGTCTACCTCTGCCTTTGTCTGACGCCTAACGCCTAGCTAGAAGTTTGGCAAAATAAACGGATGTTTTCCTACGGAACAGCCTCAGGGAGCGTTTCACTTAGTGTGCGTTTCAGTCTCACAGCAAATCTGTTATATACTTTTTATCGAGCATATAAACCGTTTTTATGCAGAGTTTAATGTAAACGAAAGTTAAAATATTGTTTCATCTCCATTGTATGTATCTACATGTGTAATATTTGGGGCATGATACTGCAAATTAACTTTTTCGGAAAATAATGGCAAACAAATCTCTTTGAAATAATATTACAGTTACTTTTATGGTACCATGTCAATGAAGCAGTGTTCTAATTACATCACCTGGTATCGTACAGCAAGCAGTTTGCGGTAAGGAATAAGCGATCACTTTATTTCTAACTTATGCAGCACTCCCTGTGTTACGGTTAACATTGTATGCAGTGTCTATAGACTAACTCTCGCTTCGTTGATTATTTTAATTAGCTACTTTCCTTACATACAACGAACAGAACCGCACCTCAACCGTTGCATCTTGATGCAAAGGTAAACGATATTTGACTTCACAGAATCATTAAGAATTCTTCTGCAAGCAAGGCTGCCTTCGAACCACGGCGGTATAGTTATCAATTTCAGAGCTTATATTTTTCATAATGGTATGGTAAACGCGAACTAACTTGAATGAAATTTTGAACTTAATTAGTTCCATTGAGATTTTCTATTTTAATTAGAGATTTTATATTATCCTAATAATTCCCCCCAAACAGTCATAGTCTTACATCTTATTTTAACTAGATGTTGCAGTATTTGAGTCCATTTTGGATCTACGAGACAGGGAAGAATTGTCACATTTTGGCTACAAATAAACATCTGTTTTCATTATTCATCATCAAATGCGAACAAATATAGAACAGTATTACAAAAATAATATCGTCGCATGGGAGTGTGTGGTACGTATACGGGAATGAGCGATTTGGGAGAATAAAACAACTAAGTATTAGACTCTCTAATCTAACGGGTGACAGTAGTTTAGTAAGTAAAACATTTGGGTACCAACCGAAAGAGCGTAGATGTGAGCTCCACCTAGCATTGCACTATCACTACACACTACAAACACATACACCACAACTCATACACCACGATCACACACACGTCCTACTGCGAGTTAGGAAGTCTGCATAGGATGTTGCGGGGTTTCACAGTGGACATTTCTTCGTATTCTCTCAGACAAGGTTAGCATTGAAATCGTCTTTACGTTAAAGTCATGGCTGCAATTGTTCTATTAAAATCTAGCAGACCTTTGTGATACCTTAAAAGCTTGGCACCTTAGGTCGTAGGATAATAGGCTTAGATATCGATTTTTGATTGGCGCAAACCTAGCTTTGACTCGAATCACGGCCTCACTGCTTGCATAGTTAACTATGAAAGTACAACAAAGCTACTGCGAAACACGAGTGGAAATAGTAACACGAAGAAGAGACCCGAAGGAAAGATCCAAAACAGGTTTCACGCAAGTGGTACTGGATGTGGAAAACTGTAACCTCGGCAAGTACTAGCACTAGCAAACTTCTAGGAGAGCAAAAAGCATGGAGGTCTATGTTTAGGGGAACGAACGAGGGGTACACGTGGGACTGTGAATGCGGGTACAATTCGGCAATTCTTGACAATTTGGAAATGCTCAGTAGTTTGTTACGCAAATATATAATTTACTGTAGTGTTATAAATGTTCTAAAACATTTATATACATTCGTTAAGTGAAGGTAAGGTAAATATCCTAAATGTCTGCATTCTCTATGTGATTTTTATCAGTTTCTTAGAGTTTGCAGTTCTACTAAGAGTAAAACCAGCCTGCCACAAAAGACGATCATTAAGATTAAGATCATTGAAGACAGCTAGTTAAAATATCAATTAGTTAACGTCCTCTGCATCTTACTAGTTCCATACGTTTCAGCTATTTGCATAATTTGCCGAAATACAATTAAAACTAAGTAAATAATAGCAAGCAACTAACTGGGAGTCGCTGATTTTCCTCATTTTGAGAATTGCTGCACCACGCCACATGCACAAATATCCCTTCAGCCCTGTTTCCGTGCAAAACAACAGGTCTGAACAAATTCTTGCAGTATATGGACAAAACAAAATTCTTTACTTTCAGGACATCAAATTGGACTAGGTTAAATGTTTAAACGGTAAAATCGGTTGGGGAAAAGGAATGGTTTTGCACTTTTGCGTATTTCCCAAGCACAGCTATCAAAATGGTATAGGCTTGAACGTCGAACGAACCTTCGACCTGTTGGGACGAGGGGGCTCCGTTACACATTAAACAGATGGTGTATGGATCTCTGGTTACCGCCGAGTAAGGAGATCCAACGACGCATTCAAGCTGGAAATCGAGCCTACTTTTCCCTTCGCAAGACGTTTCGGTCAAGGAGCATACGCCGCCGCACAAAGCTGACGATCAAACGCTAATCAGACCGGTAGTCCTCTGCGGACTTGAGACAGTAACTTTACTTTCGGAAGACATACGTGCACTTGTCGTTTTTGAACGAAAAGTGTTGCGGACTGTTTTTGGCGGAGTACAGACGGAAAGCGGAGAGTGGCGGAGACGTATGAATCATGAGCTACAGGCACTACTTGGAGAGATTCCCATCGTACACTTAACGAAAGTTGGGAGACTACGGTGGGCCGGCTACGTCGCAAGGATGCCGGACGACTATGTAGTGAAATCCGTTCTCTCCAAGAACTCCACCGGCACCAGGAATAGAGGGGCTCAACGTGCTAGATGGCTCGACCAGGTTGAAGCCGACTAGCGTGTGTCGAGATGCGCTACGAATTGGCGACGAGTAGCCTAGGACCGAGTACAATGGAGAGGAATTCTTGATATGGCAAGAGCCACCCCGGCTCTCGGCTGAATAAGTAAGTAAGTACCAGCTACCTTCCTGAGAGACCTAGTCCTACATCAAAAGAAGGGCACGTTATTGTGCTGAGCCGGATGCCAAAGCTTGGTGATTGCGCATCCCGAGATGGGATATTAGAGTTTGGGGTGAAAAGCTACCGCGGCGTAAAGGCCTAGTTTTGACCGCGGAAAGCGCACTTTCACACACAGTGAAACCAAGAGAAGGACAACTACCGCTAGAGAGCTTCCAAACCTGACTCCTCCTACGAATAAAGGGAGAGAAACGCCTGGAGAAGAACAAAAGCAAATAAGGCAAAGAATGAAGAAGATGAAGAAACGAATTGGCGTATTGTTGACGAAACGGGTATGGGAACTGGGGGGAAAATGAACACCCTTAGCAGTTTCGCCATTTGCTTCCCCGGGAACCAACCAAATGCTGAACGCACTACATGAATTGAAAGCTGGATTCATATTCCACGTAGCAAAATATAAAGATGTTTGAAAAAGGACGATTTGTCATGAAAAATTCCTTATTTTCGAAAGCGTCACATTCGAGCCTGATTTTTTTCGTGTGGGTAAAATGAACATGCAGTGAGGGCAAAATGAACATGTCATAGAAAACTAAAGTTAACATGCAGTTTGGATAAATTAAACATTATTTTACCTTATCATTGTTCTACATAAGCTGTAGATATTCAACAAGGCTGCTGAAATTAAAATAGGACTCCACAAAGTTAACATAATGTATCTTCGCCACGTTCATACAATGCTAGACTTTCAACTCGCTTCATCGGTCATTTTCCGTCATTTTTCGAGAGACTCGATTATTTTTATTGATTGAATTGTAATTAGGTCCTGGCTGCTGATAAATGGAAAATAAAACATCATTATACACATTGTTCATTTTGCCCCCATAGTGAAGTGTTCATTTTGCCCCCTAAACACCAATTGTTTTCTAGTGTTTATTATAAACAAACAGTTGACAAAAATATTTGGAATTTTCGACAGAACCGCAGGACAGTGATAAGCAAACAACACTACAGATACCAATAGTCAAAATTTAATTTGCTTCGCCAAAAAAGCTTATATACTATTAGTAAAAATTACCACCGGTGTCAGATTTCAACAAATATTTTTTACTTTTTCAATTTTTTTCACATTAGAAAGCTTATGATCACCACATATTGTCTCAAATAGCTTGAAATACTTCTAGGAGAAGATACCTATTGATCTGGAACAGATTTTAATCGGTTTACTGGGAATTTGGCTACCTGTTCATTTTACCCCCCCTGTTCATTTTACCCACAGTTCCCCTATGGCGTATTGTGACAACCGGAAGGACAAGAAGAAGTAAATCAGAATCAACCAGAAAGTAGAGCAAAGTAGACCTCGGCGGGAGAAGAGTAAAGGATCATGTGCTGGAACTTTGGACGTCAGGGACGAAGCTGCGATGCTCTGTATGGATCCAAACCATGCCGCAATTGCGGTTAGAATGGCAATTTTTCAAGCTACTGCACAAAGCCGCCGATGTTCATGCTCTGCAAAATAGAAGAAAGAAATGTCCACAGGACGGAAGACTTCCAATGCACTGCATATAAAAAGGCAATGGCAGGTCAGCAACGGAGGAGGTTACCCAGATCAACCTTAATCATTGCAACACAGCACAACAACTGTTGTGGCAGTCGATAACAAATTCATTGCGTGACGTCGTAATAATTGCAGAGCCGTACCAAGTTCCATCCGGTAATGGTTACTGGACAGCCAACAGAGCAGCAATGGCTGCGATACAAGTAATGGGTGCGAAACTCGAGGAGGTAGTTTCTAGTTCGTATGAAGGTCAAAATTAACGGAGCTGCTACGCATATCCAAGGAGTCGACGGCTTTCGACAAGCGCATGTGTTTGTCCAGCTACGCCGAGGTGACAGTGAAATATCGATCCTGACTGCGGACGTGTTGATGGATATCGTGATGAAAGCATGTGATGCTACCATGTCGAGAAAACTGGAGCCGAGAAACCGCCGGAATCCAGCTTACTGTTGGACAGAGACTCCTCTGTGAAACCTCAGCGCTAGTTGTGTTAGAGCCAGAAGACGCATCCACAGAGTAGGAAGCAGATGAAGAAAAGCGTAGCGTGGTACGCAGGATAGTCTGGGCTGCGTTGAAACGTGATAATAAGCTGAGTCGATTAGATTCTTTATAAAATTATGCTTAGGTTTGGGCTTAAACTTAGATTTGTACTTGAACTTGGGCTTGTACTTGGGGTTTACTGAGATGTGGATTTGGATTTGAATTTGGGCTTAAGTTTGGGATTGAGCTCAGGATAGGATTTGGAATAGGACTTGGAATTTTATTGGTCTTGGATTTGCATTTGGCTTGGACCTCAACTTTTGGGACTAGGCTTGGGTTTGGGCTTGGTCTTGGATTTTGGCTTTGATTTGTGCAAGGCTTGTGTTGGACCTTTGGCTTGGATTTGAGCTTGAAGTTGGACTTGGACTTGGGGTTTTCTTAGATTTAGACTTGGACATGGGCTTGTGCTTGCGATTATTGAAATTAGGCTTAGGCTTGGGCTTAATTTTGGATTTGTACATGGACTCTGACTTTGAAGTGGGGATTAGACTTAGGCTTGGGCTTGAGCTTGCGCATGGACTTGGACTAGGGTCGGGCATGGGCTTGAGCTTGGACTTGGACTTGGTCTCGGGTATGGACTTGGAATTGTCGGGCTTGAACTTTGGCCTGAATTTGGACTTAGTCTAAGTTTTGGACTTTGTTTGGAACTTGAACTTGGGTTGGACCCAACAAGGCATGAACTTGGACATGAATTTGGACTGTAACCGGGCTTGAACTTAAATTTGGACTAGAACTAGAGCTCAAAGTTGGACTTTACTCGAACATGAATTTAGCTTTTGACTTAGAGTTAAACGTAGGCAAAGCCTTGCCTATTACTTACTCATTTAGTTGGCTTGCCGTTCTGAGCCTGAGCTACCGTTCTCCAATACCTTGGATACCGCGTGCTTTCCGCCAGATCTTGCTCAACCTGGTCTAATCATCTTGCTCACTGTGCCCCTGGTCGTATAACCTTGCCTATGCGGTTAAAGAACAATCTCCATTCTTCCCGCCAGGTGCATGATGTAGTAGAATCAAATGCGTAGCTCGTACGAATGTCTACCAAGCAACGATATTTAAGCCGGATTATCACTGAAAGGTTCTTACTTAGAAGATATCGCAGATCTTTGCCGGTGAATTCCAAATCAAGAAAGTACAATTCTTGCCGAAATGTAATATTTATAACATAAATGTTTTTGCACGGCAAAACTTGCTGCATTTACCTAACATTAACATATTATGTTATAGATTGGTAATATTTGAGAAAGTCAATAGCAAATAATTTGACTTTCACAGTGAGGATTGCAAAATTTCGCTTAGGAGGGGTTTGAAACCCCAAACCCCCACCACCCCTTGGCTACGCCCAAAAATTCAAAGTCACAGACGTGGCTTTAAAGCTGACTGATAGACGTCATATCGTGCTCATTTTGTCTGAAGTCGCCGTGAAGACGTTACAAAAATTCCGGCAAGTTAAAGTGTACTCTTAGTGAAAAGAGAAAGTCTGTGAAGTAAAATCTTAAGATTCAGCAAAGTGGTAAAATTTATTTAAGGCAAATTGTTAAGGTGAGGTTCATGTTAAAGATTCATATTGTTTCTCAGAGTGAAGGGAGAGGATTCCCAACCGACGCCAGACTGACTAAGCACCAAGGACCGACGCTCAAACCACTAGTTAGGTCGTTAGGCTTGGCGGGCGTGTGTCACGTTAGCGTGAATAGCGTGAGATGCTGCTTTAAAACAATAATTTATTCCGTCCGGTGAGTTAATTGTTCTCCCAAAACTGACGCGCAAAACAAGATCACGCAATTAAACTCAATTAACATTGCCTAGGTTTTTTTGGTTCGACGCAAAACACTAAGCCACAAAAACAAGACGAAATACCCAAATCAAAAATAGACTCATAATATTGCCATGAGAGTTGACCAACATAGTACAAACACACGACATAAATCCGATGCTGTATCATATAGCACCAACCGACACTGAGGAAGGTTGTTTGTGCAAGTGCCAAGCTTGGTTCTGAGGCCGGGGGCCTCAAACATTTCTGTGCTCGACCACCGAGGGATACACCTAGGACACACTTACACACACACACACACACAGGTCTAGATGAAGTGAGACAAACGCAGTACTAAATCATATCGACAAATCATAAATTCGCGAAACTTATATCATTTGTTGCACTTACGTAGGTACCTGAATAAATCTGTTGAAGATCGCAATTACCAGTCTTGTGATTCAATTTGCCAGGATATTCTACAATCTGCTGAAATCGCACCTGAACAAAGGAAGGATAGGTTCCAATTCACCTCCCAAAGGTAAGTGAGCATTGTGAAAAACATTATGTTGCATTCTCCTTACCCAAGTTTCATGTTCAAATTAATAACCAATAAGTAACATAACCCTTGCGGGCGAGCCCAAGTCAGTTCATGACGGGTTTTGCCTTTTTAAAGTTACACGGTTTAGAAGCGTCGGATAATGGAGTTTCTAATGTGACCAAACCTCGTGATTTTAGTCATGACCTTGAAATGCGGTCAGGCATATATTAATATTTTTTGAAACGATGGTTCTACAATTGATGAAGGGACGGTAAGGGAAAGTAGTAAAGGCTTTTTTGGGAATGGAGGGGAAAGAGTGAAAAAGAAGGGGGGGACGAGCGAGCCACATGCCCTGGCGGGTGTTGTGGGTTCGAATCCGGTTATAATCTCAGAGTATAGCTTGGTTCGACCCATGCACCTTCCAGCATTGAATAACAGGTAGAAGTCACAACGACAACTTGTTAAGCGTAGCTACCTATTACCCCCCCCCCCCTCCTTTCCACTCTTTCACCTCCATTCCCAAAAAAATCCTTCTTCATTACTTTCCTTTACCGTCCCTTCATCAATTGTAGAACCATCGTTTCAAAAAATATTTCTAATGTGGCCCTATCGGGAGCGATACAGGCGTACCCGGATATTTTCAGGACAGTGCTACAGAAATATCTAGAAGATGGTCGCTTCCCGGACAGGTGGAAGATCCTGAAGTTAGTGTTGCGCTGCAGACGACTGACTCGGCTTAGTAGACAGGTCTTTGAACGCGGTCGGAATCTATACGATACCGATGATTACCGACATGATGACGCACCTACTCTTCTGTGTCTATTCTTATTTTTGCGACGATAGCGCAATGTATCGTTGCCGAGATGGTATATTGCGCGAGGCATGTTCAGATGCTGGGATAAGCGATATTCTGTACCAAGGGCCCTCACAGTAAAGCGGTTGACAACGTACACGGAAGGTGCATACGGTCTTCCGGATTCTGGAAAGGGAAGTCCACTCTTGATGTTGTATGGATAACAGTCGAACGAGCCGAGAAGTCGGAATGCGAGTCCATGGACATCTGTGCAGAATTCCGAGAAATTATTTCCAGAGCCGGGTGCTTGTTTACGAGTTCGTCAAGGGGCGGGAAATGATCAACATCATGACGGGAGTTTTGCAAGACTCCATTCCCGGCCAATCGCTCAGGAACAAAATGTACAACGGTGTAATAACTACCCAGGTAACCAATAAGCATTTCCAATGCAATTTAAATGCAAGCCAATAAGCATTTAAGTTGACTTAAATGCTACTTAAATGCTATTTTGGCAAAATATGCGGCTACTTTACTGCCAGTCTTCTTATAGTGCTGACAATGCTTACTTGCAGCTAGTTACCGACAAGAAGAATTTAAATTGAACTGTGAATGCCAATTTACAACAGTTATGCAGTCAAAAAGCTGATAAACAGCAACCTGCAGTATAAAACGCCAGGGATGCTAATAAACGATTGATTTACTGCTTATATTAATGCTTATTGGTTACCTGGGTAGTGACTTTCCCGATGACATCATGTTATCGGTGATAGGCGAACCACCGGAGAAGGTGAAGATGCTTGCGACTGAAGCGTTAAGACCAATAGAAAACTGGATGCAGGGGACGAAGCTGCAAATAGTCCACCACAAAACTGAAGTCCTATTGGTCAGTAATTGTAAAACCGGATAGCGGGCAGATGTCGTTGTTGGAAATCACGACATTGCCTCAACACGGGTGTTTTAGAATCTTGGAGTGGCTACGTCAACTACACTTGTAACTTAATAGCATTAGGAACGTGAACAATGTTCGAGAAGGACCTGCGAATGCTCAGAGTTTTCGAATGACAAGCGCTAAGAACAATTTTAGACTGCATTCAGGAGAAGGGGTGTGAACACCGAGGATGACTCATGAAGTCGTATAATTAATAATACTGCGATACGATAGGCAGGGCATGTTGCAATAATGCCGAACAATTACCCTGCAAAGATGGTGTTTGTTTCAATTCCGGTAGGAACAAGAGGACTAGGAGCGCAGCGAGCAAGATAGTCGGACCAGATGGAGTGAAATCTGGCGGCGAGTATACGGTTTTCAAAAGAAATAGAGAGCGGTAGTTCACAACCGAGGTAATTGGAGAAATTTTTTCATCGACCATCGATTTGACAGGACGTTTAAGAAACTCTATCCAATCAATGGAAGTAAATACACTAACTGTGGTTGGTCAGCAAGCTTATGAGGGTGGCCTTGAGGGTGTAGGGAAATTGAACTGTCGAGTAACATGTCAAAAGTCTGAAAAAATCCCGCAGAGGTAGCTGTGGAGAAATCGACGTCATGATTAGTGATGTCCGAAATTTTCAATTATTCGATTACCGATTAATCGGTTAGCATTGTATGCAGTGTTGTAAAATTCATAGCAGCAAAAAACTTTCAACTTTTATCAGAAGCGCCGAACTCACATATGTATTTCTCTCGCTATTATATGCGATGTCTCTGTTGATGCGATGTGAACCAAATTCAGCTGTGAGCATTTTGTTTACTTCTTTCACAGCTAGCATTTCATACAACGAACCAGAGAGCGAAAGAGAATTAACCGCCAGAGAAAACATCAGCTGTGAAACACACACACACATTCATGAATGAAGATGGCAAACAAATTGGCAGAATTTACATTTTTCCTTCGCGGGAATCGATATTTAACTAGAAAGTAAAAAGCCTAATAAGAATTAGATAAGCAGATAGTTTAAATGTGTGTTTTAGTTTATCTTTACGATTTATTTAGAGATTCATTCTCTTACGCTCAGTCACAGTTACGTATCGCACGAGAGAATGCCTATGCTGTTCAACAACGAATTTGTATGTATAGGTGTATAGCTCCGGGTAGCAGTTGAAGCAAAGCAGAATATGATTAAGCGGGAAGAAATATATGTGAGTTTTGTGCTTCTTGCTATGAAAACAGAAAAACTCACGCATGAGTTTTTTCTGCATATGATCAAGTTGACATAATTCACAGTTGATTTTGATTTTTGATGAGTTTTGAGATTTCGAGATTTTAACACCACTGATTGTATGCACTAATCGATTAGTTCAGTATTCGTGCCTGTAGTATTCGATTATAAATATTCGAATATTTCGTTTAATAATTCGATTAATCGGACGATAATGATCGATTCATGGGGACTATTCGCATCTTTTATTCCTTTGAATTCCTTCGATTACAAATTATTCGATTATTCCAAGCTCCAATCGATTACTCGATTAATCGAGGGATTACAAAACATCACTAGTCATGATGACTTTTATATTCGCACAGGTAAACAAAGCAAATACTTTTTCCAATTGATAAGTTATTACAGGTAACACGTCCTGTTTTCAATAACTGATGCAATACACCCAAAATATCGAACGTGATCGTTTGCATCACTAAGTTGATGAAACTATGGTACTAGTTTTTAATTGCATTGCTTGCAAAAGACTTGACTGGGATGATGTCAAATATGTAAATTAAGTCTTACTTTGTAACACTCTTATTTGTGTACCTGGAAAGAAAGAGAAATATAACTTTCATTAGTATTTACTTCAGTACTTTAAGTATATATAATAATTATTATCGTTTCATTACAATCGTACGCTATGACCGTTTTTCGTAGAGCTTTTTTACTCAAAAACCTGTTAAAGTCTTTATAAAATATTGTGAGGTTACTAGCTGCAAACCAACTGTTACTTTTAATTTAAATAAAATTTGGTTCTACTACTACTCATGCTAACGCAAGAACTGCTAAATCTATCTTTGATATATCAACCGCTACACTTTTGGTCTTTACAGTAAGGAAATTACCATTTTTGTCGATCGCCTTATGTGATGTTACATGTGAGACTTTCTAATATAGAGTGTTGTGTGGTGATAGTTCAATTGTCAAAACACTCGGGCGCATACCAGGAGCGTGTGAGTTAGAGTCCCAGCTACCAATTGAACTACGCAATATAATTTTGCCCTCATATCGCTCATATGCCTCATATCAAGTTTCGTAGTTTCATCCAGTCTACCGCAAAGATGCGTCTGAACAACTCACGTAGCTAAAAAATACCTATTTCATATTTGCATTCCGGTAACTAAAAGCTGCCACTACCGATGAAGTGTTAAGTCTCTCACCGAACTCTTGCATAATTTTATCTGTGGCTGTACTTTGGAAAAGCTAGTGCCAAACTGTACCCAGCAAGAGCTCTGCAACAAACACGGCCAGAACACGGTAGCAGCTGATGCACACGCGTGAGCCATTAAACCACTGTTCGGTAATGGCTTAATCCTTTTTTAGCATATTCACTCCGTCGGGCAGTCAGTGATGGAGGCGCAACGGATGGTACCTACATTTTATCGCATACTGTCTGTGTGTATGTCAAAGCTCATGGAACTCCGGCTACGTAGGTACTCGGCTCTACTATGCCCGTCGAGAAAGTTTCTTATAATCCTTTTCACGGTTGATGAGTTTGCTTGACAAACATTGGCACGTCGGCTTCCGAAAACAAGGCTGTTCTATCGAATTGAGCTTTTCAAAGTTTATTGCTGCGGTCTGCAGTCAGCAAAATTTAATAGGATTTAGCGAGAAGAGGATTATCGTAATGCGGTAATAAGTTTATCTCTGTTCTAGTCAGTCAACACGGACGGCACACGTTTCAGTTTGCGTTATTCAGACGAGAAGTGTCTGCGTATGGTTGGTTAACGATCGCATACTGATGGGTGGTAAATCAAGTTGCACGATAAACATCCGTCGATTTCGAGGAGGAATGTATAATCTGTCAGTGAAATTCAGTTTAAATTGTATTATGTCATACCGATTATTTGATGTGCAATTGAAATACTTTGAGGACAAGAAATGCGCTACCTTCAAAATTACCGTTCAAGTTCAAGCCTGAATATGATAGGATGTTTGTTCCTCCTATCGAGTAAGGACCATGAAACGTGAAATTCGTGAAAATCACACACCTTCCACACCGGAAAGCAAGCAATCACTGATACGAAACGAAGCGAATGGTGTGACAGAATAAAAAAAAATCAATCGCCTAACAAGGCCAATCACAACACGCCTCCCGTCAAATCGATACACACTGTGTTTGTAAAGCCGCTACAAGCCTCAAGGCTGTTTCGATTTCCGATTTGCCGCTCAAAAACGTTCAAATCCCCATACCTATACAAGTGCAGATGAGATCAGAAGTCTTGTATCTAGCAAGCTCGAACGTTTCGTGATGATGCTTACAAAGCATAACCTTTTCTTTGCCTTTTAGCTTGAAGGTAAAATTTTCACATCCGCTCGATTTCTTTTGCTTTTGTCAATTTCGCTATCTGTTAAATTATATCTTAAGGATAACTTGACCCCCATAGCTGATTTCATGCCTGAAATTGAAATGTCTGAAATTCAAGTCTTTCATTCAATATCTTGATAATTTCAATAAATCTTTCGCCATACGACGAGACCAGCAAACTTAATAAGGCACTATACAAGGCAATAGACAAGCGCAACATAATTTCGGAGTCTGCGACAGACTACTCACTAGTAATGAATGTGAAATGTAAATTAGCATCAACAATTTCGCTACAATATCTGTCGTTGCTGGTCACAACTACCGCATAACTAAAAATAAAAAAGAATTGGAGACCACTACTGACTGCTGTCGACCCCAAGCAAAAACCGGCGATGGCTCCAGGATATTCCGCTAGCACTGCACTGGCGACCGACGCGGCGAGCGATCAACAAAAAAGGGCGGCGAATAAATTAACATAATTTTATTAACATCATCAGACATGAAGCCCCTGAATGTGTACAATAATAATACCAACAATAATAACGACCAAACTATACACATTGGGGAAAGAAAAACAAGCGCGATAACATAGTAGATTTTTGTTTTCTCTCTCTCTTTCCCTGACCACTTTCTCTATTCTCGTCTCAATGCAGCATGTTAATGCGACCGATCGGCAGCGTGACTGGTCCTCTGTGACGAACAAACGATATGCTGCTGTCGCCCAGCGCGCGGCGAGCGCCGTAATGCGATACGCTTGCCTTCCGGCCACCAAAGGACGAGCGAGTTCTGTCGAGTTATTATCGTGCAATGTTCCGAGCTGTGTGTACATGCGGTCCCAATATCATGTCCATGCCCTGTTTATTGTCGTCCCAATGCAAACAAACGCACACATGAAAGGCACAATATGGCCGCATGTACGGTTAAGTGTATGGAACGGTGGTCGTGGCGCGGTGGCGGCGGCCGCCACGAACGGGGTCAAGTGGGCCAACCTGACCGATCCTAGCGTCGCGTCACATCTATCGGTTCGGCAAAAGGCTAAGAGCTTTCGCTCAATTTGGCAAACAAAGTGCTAGCGAGGAAGAGTTGTTTGCCAAGTGTAGGAAAATGTCCGAAAGTTATGCGACGGGTGACATCACGTTTGATTTGAAAGGATTTATAGGCGAGTGACACAATTCATTAATCAACGAAGATAATTTTCGCCAAGGTTACTAACAACATACCGCGAGTGATACGGTAACAAAAGAATAGACGGCTGAAATCAGAAAGCTCCCAACCACAAACTAAAAATGCAGACATAGATAAGTATAAATGAAAAAAAAAAACAATGTAAAAAAAGGACAACACATATACACATAGTCACACACAAACATACAAAAAAACTCACACAAAATCTAAAATTGGCAATCCAATATTCAACATTTCAGTTAGTCATTTCATTTCAGGCAGTCCGAACCCCGAAATCGAAATCAAGAGTACGAAAATAAAAAATTCGTAACCTAAAACTCCCGATCAACAATCCGAAATCCGAGTTTTTAAAGTCAGAATCCGGCATAGAAATCTGAAATCCAACATCTAAAATCCAAAATCCATAACACTATAGACTGAAATCCAAAATCCTATATTTGAAATCCAAAAAACGAAATCCGCAATTATAAATTCCAAATCCGTTATCCGACATCCCAAAGTCCAAATATGAAATTTAGAATCTGAAGTCCGACATCCAAAATCCAGAATCCACAATCCAAAACTCAAAACGCAAAATTTGAAATCCAAAATCCGAGCTCCACATATCCAGAATATAAAAAATCCGAAATCCAAAATCCTTAACTTTATAGCATGAAAGCCAAAATCCGATATTCGATCTCCTGGAGTCAAAATCGAAAAGTAGAAATCCACAATTTTTAAATTACAAATCCGTTATCCGACGTACAAAATCCCAACTTTGAAATCCGACAACCAAATTCATAATCCAAAATCTCACACTGCAACTGCAAGTTCCAAAATCCACAAATCTATAGTCCGAAATACAAAACCCGCACTTTTAAATCCAAAGTCCAACATTTAAAATCCAAGATCCGTTATCCAAATTCTAAATTAAAAATTTTAAAATTCGAATTCCATAATTCTAAATCCATTATCCAACATTCAAAATAAAAAAATTGAAATCCAAAATCCGAGCCCGATATCCTAAATCCAAAACAAAATTCCAAATTCGCAACTTTAAATTTCAAATCCATTATCCGATATCCAAAATCAAAATTTGAAATTCGAAATCCAAAATCCAAAACTCTAAATGCAAAATCCGAAACCCAAAATTTGAAATTAACAAACAAATCTATAGTCCAAATTCCAGTCCAGATCCAAAATCCGATAATAATTATTCCGATTGCATAAATTCCAAAATCTGAATTCCCTTGTAGGAAAAGCAAAATCTGAAAATCCGAATCCAGAATTAAAAATTTCATATCCGGAATTTAAAATCCTTAGTTCGAAATCCAACATAAATCCAAATCATAAATCCAAAATCAAACATTTGGAATCTGAAAAACACAATCTCAAATTCCGAATCCCAAATCCAAAGCCCCCAATCCAAAATCCCAAACATCCCAAAATCCGTGAACTAAATCTCAAATAAGAAGTCCCAAATTCGAAATCAAAAAGCATAAATCAGAAATCAGAAGTCCGAAATCAGAAATCAAATATCAGAAATCAGAAAACAGAAATCAGAAATCAGAAATCAGAAATCAGAAAACAGAAATCAGAAATCAGAAATCAGAAATCAGAAATCAGAAATCAGAAATCGGAAATCAGAAATCAGAACTCAGAAATCAGAAATCAGAAATCAGAAATCAGAAATCAGAAATCAGAAATCAGAAATCAGAAATCAGAAATCAGAAATCAGAAATCAGAAATCAGAAATCAGAAATCAGAAATCAGAAATCAGAAATCAGAAATCAGAAATCAGAAATCAGAAATCAGAAATCAGAAATCAGAAATCAGAAATCAGAAATCAGAAATCAGAAATCAGAAATCAGAAATCAGAAATCAGAAATCAGAAATCAGAAATCAGAAATCAGAAATCAGAAATCAGAAATCAGAAATCAGAAATCAGAAATCAGAAATCAGAAATCAGAAATCAGAAATCAGAAATCAGAAATCAGAAATCAGAAATCAGAAATCAGAAATCAGAAATCAGAAATCAGAAATCAGAAATCAGAAATCAGAAATCAGAAATCAGAAATCAGAAGTCAGAAGTCAGAAGTCAAAAATCAGAAATCAGAAATCAGAAATCAGAAATCAGAAATCAGCAGCCTTTTGACTGCATAACTGTTGTAAATAGGCATCCACGATTCTATTTAAAATCTTCTTGTCGGTAACTAACTGCAAAGAAGCCTTGTCAGCACTATAAGAGGGCTAGCAGTAAAGCAGCCGTATATTTTGCCAAAATGACATTTAAACAGCATTTAAGGCAACTTAACTGCTTATTGGCTTGTAATTAAATTGCATTGGAAATGCTTATTGATTACCTGGGAATGATTCTCACTCTCGCGCGAATGAGTATGAAAAACATAACATCCGACACTTACTCCACTCGCGCAAGCGTACGACAGATAACCCGTGGTGTTTTGTGCATACATTCGGCTACCTGCACACTCGTGTGTGTACAGCCCCGTAGCGTCTTCCTGCACACCCGCTCATGAAACCAACAACTCATGAGCTGCCAGCAACCCGCGAGCACCATACTAGGAAATCTCTTCTTTTCTTCTTACGCCCTCGATTACACACGCGGGTAAGAGTGCGGACCTCATCAACAGCTCGGGTTGTACTGACGAGCGAGAGCGACGACTGTGGTTAATAGCTAAATACACATTCGTAGAAACTTGCGAAATAGTGGAAGAAAAAATAGGAGCGTCAGACAGAGATGCTCATGCCAGCATGTTCGCTAGAACTAGATCGTGCGTGTGAGAAACTTAGACCACTCGAACGCGAGCTTCGCGACGCTGGAAAAGTTGACGAAAAGATTACGAGCGTAAGATGTAAGGGTGAAAGAAAACATGACGTAACGACGACGAAAAGAGGACCAAAGGTCGGATGGCAAACAGTTTATGTCTTCACGTTGTCCCGAGCAGGAGCGAATAGCAAAATAATATCAAAATGTGTTATTGGAAATCGAATAACTCATATCAAAATTTGGTCTTGTTTTGGCTGGCATAGTTGTTAAAATAACAAAAAATAATATCAAAATTTTACTCCTTTAAGGCTAAAAGAATAACTACTTGTGTTATTTGAATAACAAAGCAATAACATGACTCTATTCAGAGTTTAGAATAAGATATTTTAGTATTATTAAGGAATTGAATAACAAATGCAGTAGTATATGAGATATTAAAAAATCATTTTATAAAATATTTATGATCTAAAATTTCTTTAATCAACAAAAAAATTGTATGAAATATATCGAATGTCATTTTAAGGCCAAAAATAAGATATGATAACAAAATCAGTTATTATACTCATCTTACAACCACAGTTTCAAATATCTACTCAATAACAAAATGTGTTTTCAATGTACCTCCATATCTATTCAATAACAAAATATACCATTATAACACAGTTTGATATAGTTTATGTATTATTTTGCTCTTCGCTCCTGCTCGGGGTATGTTGCCTCTCCGTCGTCCTTCCGAATTTTTTTCATCGTCTTTTACTCCTCTTTTCTTCATCTTGCAATTGTCTTTCCGGCATCTTTCATCGATTTTGCGTTGTTTTTTCGTTGTTTTCTCGTCATCTTTGCGTCGTTTTGCTTTCGTCGTTCCATCACCTTCACGTCTTTCTGATGTCTTTCCGTCATCTTCCTGACATCTTTCTATCACCTTTCGCCGCCCTTCCGTCGTCCTTCCATCGTCATTTCATTGCCTTTCCGTGTTATTTATGTCATCTTCCCGTAGTCTTTTCGTCGTCTTCCCGCCGTTTTTCCATTGTCTATCGACGAAAAAACGATGACGGAAAGACACCGAAAAGACGACGAAACGAGAACGGAAAGGCGGCAGAAAGAATGTGGAATGACGATGGAAAGATGACGAAAAGACGACAGAAAGATGGCTGGAAGCCGACTATTAGACGACTGGGGGCGATTGGAAGATGAAGTGAAAACGACGGAAATACGACGAAAAGATTACAAAAAGACTACAAAAAGACTACGAAAAAATGACCGAAAGACAATAGAAAGAGGACGGGGAGAAAATTAAAAGAAGATGGAAAGAAGACGAAAAGAGAACACAAGGCCGACGGAAAGACAATGGAAAGACAACGAAAGATAACGGAAGGACGGAGTCGGAGACGTCAGAAAGACGCCGGAAATAAAATTAACAGTCGACGGAAAGAGGACAAAAGGTCGACGGAAAGATGTTTATGTTTTCATGTTATCTTATCGTCATCTTTCCGTCTATCTATCGACTTGTTTCCGTCGTCTTTTGTTCGTCTTTCATTCATCTTTCAATTGTCTTTCCGTCGTTTTTCCATCGGTTTTCCGTCGGCTTTCCGTTATCTTGCCGTCGTTTTTATGTCATCTACCCGTCATTAGGGATGGGCGAATAGCTCACTAGCCGTTCAAATGAACCGGTTCACAGGAAAGATCGTTCCAAAGAACGGCTCCTGAAAAAAAACGGCGGTTCTTCAAACCTACCTGAAGGTTACCGAAAGTAGCACGAAGCTTGGTATCGCAATTAATATTTTAATATATTTCACACCGTATAAGAACATATATGTACCAAAGTGGAGGCAGTATGCGTGCGAAAATTTTGACGATTATTTTTAATTCTATCTTGCACTTTATACAGCGGTTTTTATAACACTCTTAATAACTCGCAACTTAATACTCCTGAATATATGATTAAGATATAACTTAATATTGCAATCATCTGTACTGCTTTATAATTCACAGTCATGAGTTGTATATGAGGACACGCACGACTGCAAAACAACTTATTGTTCACTTTGTTTTGACATACTATAATCATTATACAATTCCAATGTAAAATTGACATGAAAACGATTTAATGTGAACTTTCTATTACGATTATGTGTTATCTGGGATTCATCTTTCAATTGTCTTTCCGTCGTTTTTCCATCGGTTTTCCGTCGGCTTCCCGTTATCTTTCCGTCGTTTTTATGTCATCTTTCCGCCATCTTCACGGCTTCTGATGTCTTTCCAGTGTCTGTCCATCATCCTTCTGCTGTCTTTCCGTCGTCTTCCTTCCTATTTTCATCTTATTTGCGTTGTCTATCGTCTGAAGACGACGGAAGGGCACTCAAATGATGACGAAACAAGGATGGAAAGACGGCACAAAGATTATGAAATGACGACGCACAGACGGCGGAAAACCCACCAGAAGACGACGAAAAGACGGCTGGAAGACGACTAAAAGAGGACTGGGGGCAATGGGACGACGAAGGTAAGACGACGAAACGACTATGAAAACACGGCCAAAAAACGACGGAAAACAACAGAAATAGGACGGAGTGAAGATGAAAAGAGAACGAAAGGTCAACGGAAAGATGACGTAAAGCCGACCGAAAGACGACGGAAAGAGAGCAGAAAGGCGACGAAGAGTTACCGAAATGTCGTCGGAGAGATGCTGAACAGTGGACGGAAATACGACAGAAAGAGGACGACAGGCCGAAGAAAAGACGTTTATGGCAAGATGACAACGCAAATAAAAAAAACTACAAGGTATACAGCCCTAAGGGTTGTACGAAAGGGTGACGTAGGACTATACTGCCGTGAAACGCATATCAGTCCCATTTTCTTTGGAGTTTCCTATATAAATGGAACAGGTCTGCAATTCACGGCAGTATATTAGATCATTAGATCAACTAAGCTTTAGTTAGAGCTAAGAACTAACACCTGCAACCATTGGGACATAAAGATTTCTATTTAAAATCACTTGTGTGCATCATAAAGGTCGAAATACTAATGAGTGAACAGCCCACAGATTATTGTATTAAATATGATTATGCGTAACTTGACATGTTTCAATAATCTTACTTTAACTCGCTTGTGGCCGTTAAAAGGGCTATTGGTTACAAATAACATTAACCCATTATGTCCAGGCGTATGAAATTTAATACGTAATTTCAATACACCTGGGTCATAATGGGTTAAAGCCGAAGCACGTTAATCGCAAATATGACGTACCATTTGAACGTCGTTCTCTTTTGACATGAATGGCAACAGACACGTAAGTTAGCGGCGTCGATTCATTGTCTCTTGCTTCGAGAAGGTTTTACTAGTTTTATTTGTATGAGAGTCCTTATCCTCCTACCACAGGAGTAAGGGTTCTCAAACCATCATAAAATAAATTCATGCCTCCAAAAATCCCCACCTGCCAAATTTGGTTCCTTTTGCTTGATTAGTTCTTGAGTTATGAGGAAATTTGTATTTCATTTGTATGAGAGCCCCTCCCCATCTTAGAAAAGGAAGGGGTCTCAGTACACCATACAAAAAAATCCTGCCTGCTAGAACCCCCAAATGCCAAATTTGGTTCCATATTCTTGATTAGTTTTTGAGTTTTGAGGATTTTTTTGTTTCATTTGTATAGAAGCCCCCCCTCTTACACCCTCCATAAAACTGCTTTCTCACCCCTCTATAAAATTGCTGGTCATTTTATCTATCCAACGACATATAAATTGTTCAGTTTCGTTCAGTAGTTTAGTAGTTATAACTATTTGAAATCTTTCATTCAAACATTACACTTCTTTTTTCGTTTTCACAAAGTTCTACCCAGTCCCAGTATAGTAAACAAAGACGTAGTCCTACGTCAAAAAAGTTGATTATGTTTTCATGTCATCCTTCCGTCTTCCTTTCGACTTCTTTCCGTTATCTTTCCATCGGTTTTCCGTCGGTTTCCTGTCATCCTTCCGTCGTTTTTTTTTAATTATCTTTCCGTAATCTACACGTCAATCGACGTCTTTCCGTCGTCTGTCCGTCATCTTTCTGCCATCTTTCCGTCGCTCTTCCATCGTTTATCTGTCGTTTTTTCGTGACCATTTCGTCACCTTTTCGTGGTTTTCCCGTTGTTTTCCCGTCGTTTATTGGAAAGACACCCAAATGACAACGACACAAGGACGGAAAGCCGGCATAAATATTATGGAGTGACGACAGAAAGTCCACTGGAAGACGACTGGAAGACGACTGGAAGACGACTGGAAGCGATGGGAAGACGAAGGCAAGACGACGAAAGACGACGAAAAGACGAAGGAAAGACGACGAAAAGAAAACGAGAGGACGTCAGAAAGACGATAGAAAAGCGCCACAAAGACGATGAACAGTCGACGAAAATACAACGGAAAAAGGACGGAAGAACGATGGAAAGTCGACGAAACGACGACGGAAAGCTTTTGGAAAGACGACCGCAAGTCAAGGGAAAGATGACGGAAAGACAGCGAGAGAATAATAGAAAGACGACGGGCAGACGACGGGAAGATGGGAAGAGAGGAAAACGAGAAGACGTAAAGATTGGAAGATGAAAGGATGGGAAGTTGAGAAGACAGGAGGAAGATAGAGAAATAACAAAACGAAGGAAGAATGACGAGAAACAAAAGTCGAAGTCGAAAGACAGGGGACGACAGACTGAAGATGAAAGACGAAAGACGACAGACTGAAGATGAAAGACGAAAGACGAAAGACGGAGGACGAAAGACGATAGACGAAAGACGAAAGACGAAAGACGAAAGACAAAAGACGAAAGACGAAAGACGAAAGACGAAAGACGAAAGACGAAAGACGAAAGACGAAAGACGAAAGACGAAAGACGAAAGACGAAAGACGAAAGACGAAAGACGAAAGACGAAAGACGAAAGACGAAAGACGAAAGACGAAAGACGAAAGACGAAAGACGAAAGACGAAAGACGAAAGACGAAAGACGAAAGACGAAAGACGAAAGACGAAAGACGAAAGACGAAAGACGAAAGACGAAAGACGAAAGACGAAAGACGAAAGACGAAAGACGAAAGACGAAAGACGAAAGACGAAAGACGAAAGACGAAAGACGAAAGACAAAAGACGAGTGACTGAAGATGAAAGACAAAAGACGGGGGACGACAGACTGAAGATGAAAGACGAAAGACAGGAGACGACAGACTGAAGATGAAAGACGAAAGACGAATGACGAAAGACGAAAAATGAAAAGCGCAAGATGTGTGAGATAAAAGGCGAGTGACTTGCTTACATGCATGTTAGCATCTGTCAAAAATGTGTTCCACAAGGAAGCAAAATAGGATCATCAACTTTTTTCACCTATTCTGGTTGCTGGAATGTACGAAGATCGCGCAAGATTTGATAGACTTTTCTTTTCGTGTAGTGTTCGCTGCGGAATAATGCAATGTAATGACATTTTGTAGTATTAAAAATCCACCTTTCCTGGTTCTCCTAGTCGAAATACGAAAACATTTAAAACTTGGGTTTAAGGTTCACATCTTGAAGTAACTGTATTAAAATTGTATTGTATTGCATTGAAAATAACCAGCGTAATTTATTTTACAAATTCGAATAGAATATTTAGCAACGAAAGACGCTTCATTCGCAAAAAGAACTTGACCCTTCTTTATCGACAGACTTCGCAGCCGGTTATCAAAGTACAGGAAAATTACGGAGCTAGTGCAAAGATCCTATTAACTCTGTAGCGTCACCACCCAGTCGAGATTCGAACATGCGACTGACTAACGACTGGCTGGTATCCAGCATAGTATCCTGTAGCTAACTGGGCGGACTACGCTTGATTCGCATTTATCCATATAATTCGTACTAAAATCCCTGCCGTAACTAAAATAAAAATAGTTTATTGTGTACACGTTTTCAAATTTAACTACACATGTATTCCTCCAGAAAAGCAGAATGAAAATCCGGTTTCCCATGCGGTCCTCATTACCGAGACCTCGTAATCATCTAACCATTATTGTAGTGCTGGACCAATTCCGAAGATTAATTTCTTTCCATTATCCAGCGTTAATGGTCTATTGATTAGTCAATCAATGGAACCCGACAGTAATCTTGCGTGGATGTGATGAAGGGCACTCAAGTGGCAGAAAGGAAACTTCTCTGACCAAACATTGTTGTTCATCTCGCTTCGGGGAGAATCGACCAAATACGCATACACGCATCAGAATACATTTGGTTTTTCCCACGAGCAAATAGCACGCATCGTTTGCCACTACAAGTAGAACGAACGAAGAATGAGACAAACTTTAACATACAGGACGTAAATCTGGCGTCACCAAGGAAAAGCCGACTGAATAAATATACTTAATCGAGCAACGAGCGACAGCGGGATTCACTTTAATATCCGCACATAATTGAGCAACAAATCATATCTCAAGGATACTTGTACTTGTAGTTAGTGATGCTCTTTCTACGGTCGAACAGCACTGACAGGCGGTGGCGGCGGCAGGCAGGCAGGTACCCAGAGTAAACTTATTTCTGTCGCATAAATCCATTTACCAACGGTTCAACAATGGACCAGGGCAGGGGAACCTCGGGGTCCTGCATCGCATTTTTGATGCGGTCAGCCAGTCGCATAAAAGTGCACTTGGTCTGTGTCACTTGGCTGCCACTTGATGAAACTACGACCACGGACAGGACAAAGGCAGCACAGACAACGGGGTACATAGTTCTTTTATTATTTCCGATGACTGCAAGATGGAGTTTTTCAGGCCACGCTGCGGCTGTGCTGCCGAGAATTCTGCTTTGCTCGAAAGTTGAACTATTTCGACAGCGAGGGAAGTAATGGGAACTCGTTAAAAACTGTTCTTTTATATGTTTTACAATAATGAATAAAATCTGTCGTAAATTTTTCTCTGCTGAGGACAGAAATGTTTGGAAATAGATTGCTTTGGCTGTCTCTTAAACTCTTCGGCAATAAAAATGGATTGTAGAGAGTTCATGGTCGCACTAAAACTTATCTGCCACTGTGAGTGACTTAAAAACATTTCTTATATGTACAATGAAGTACAGAATGGTAGCTGGAAAATAGTTCCTTTCTTTGATTAAGAACTTTTTGCCATAAAATTTAATGTATTTTTGCTTAATAGCTTTAGCGTTAGCTTGAAATTGATTTTAATTCGAAAGATAAAAATAAAATATCAAAAGCGAATGCTGCATATCCTCAACCACCCACGCATGAGTAATAATATTGTTTGTGATTGATTTCTCCAAAGTCATTTGAATATACGAACCTAAAAGTAATCGCACCGGAAAATTCATCACGGTTCGAAGCACAATTTCATGTCAATGTCATTTTTCGAGCAACCGTTAAAATTGACCTGACATGTCTGTGCTGGAATAGCTGCAGGAAATTATAGCGTCTGCTTTGCAAAGTACACAGCACGCAATCGGTATGATTTTACTTTCCCAATAAAACTCCCAGAAACGAACAACATACTTGGTCACGGAATTATCCGCCCTGACAGCCCCATAATCATTATGGAAAGACAACACTTTCGTCGACAACCGAATGCGACCAACCCACACTGCATACCCAGAAAACACGATCCTCCCGGGCTCCAGGCCCATCAATCTGGAAACGAATATAGCGCCTACCAGACCACCTGGCTACTGGCGTGAGGGCAAATGGGGCTTCACGTTGTCCTTGCTGCTGCTGCTAATCCCGTATATCAACTTGCCTATCGACACCTGGCCATAAAATTGGTACGCTCTGACAAACCATTATCGAACGAGAACCTGCGGCTGATGCTCCGGGGGACCACGAGGGAAATAAAAGCAAACATTGTGGGGTCGCGTCGCGGTGAGTCCACCGACCGGTAGAATGTGTCCCACGGCAGTACCAACCCGCAGTCGGCCGGAATTTTATTGCGCAAAGTGTAACTATCTGTGAGTGAATCCAATTCGTATGGGGGCGATGTGGTGCGTTGCGGTGCGGTAATGTGACACAGACACACGACGGACGGTTCGATCTGCGTCGTGTCTAAAAGCTTACCGGAGCTCACATTATCGATTGGGTTTGGTCTGTGGTGAGTGATTTTTGGATTTGTCCCTCGGATTTTCGACAAATGTGCACACGCACGCAACTCTGACAGGTTTTTCGGGACTTTTGCATTTACCATGTTAATGTTAATTTTTTTTGTAAGATCAAGCTGAATTAAATTTAAAACAACAAATTTAACAGCCTTGTTAAAAGTTTTATCACCCACTGCCGAATTGTGCAAGTTATTTTTTACGGTCACACCCACCATTCCAATCCCAAGTGGAATTCAATCGAATTCGCAGAATTGTCGATCCCATCAATCGGTGCTTAGCATAGCTCGAATGTATCAAATTCCATCCAGTCTGGCTGGATTCTGGATTGCTGCTGTGCACAATCAAATATTAACAATAAAGCATCCTTCTTACAGGGGAATGGTAAGCAGCAGATTGCGTGGCAGCCGTTCATTCACTGGGAGGGATTCTCAAGTGCCAGCGGAAGTTCAATAAAACTGTTTTCTACGGTACCGTTCAAAATAATAAAATTTTATTGTTAACCATTTCCAAATTCGGGGGCCATTCCGATGTCACACAAGCTTATTACGGCCGATCCTTCCCGAAGGGGTGTCCTAGTGCCTAAAAAGTTTCGGTTAGTTTTTATTTTTATGTTTTCAATTTCCGCTCGATTTGCCCGGCTCTAGAGAACAGTACAATAACGCTAACCTATCGACTGCCTTAACTGGTAATGATAGACAGTGTTTACGTGTTGGCTCAATTTCACTGGTGCTCAGTACTTGTCCTTCAGACAGCATTCGACGATGGGAGTGCCGTCGTACCATTTTTTCACGTTGTTATTCTGTATATGCCCAAGGCAAGCCCATTGCGTGTATGCATCGCGCAGAATAACATGACGTCACGCTATGGATATTGGTGTTCAGACTTTTAGCGAAGGAAATCCGACACAGGCCTGATAACCTCCCCGCATGCACCGCCCCCTTCCCTCATCTTCATTTAGAATATAATGTATGCATGCTGAATTTCATGATTTTTTTTCAGAGTATACCTTCTCCGTTGCTTCTGTGGCTTCCGAACCATACAGGTTAAAAAGTGGTGGAAATGTCGATAAATTTTTCGCCGATCGCTATAAATACTCTTAATCCGGCCTCTTTGCCGTTCTTGATGCATAACAAACAAGCAAGCAGCAAATACATGTGCAGATTCCGTACCGTCTACCGTAAACCGTAGCCGGGCGCTGTGCTCGTTTAATGCCCAGAATGGGCGTATAAAATATCACTTCTGTTCTTGTGCGGGATTATCCTCGCGGTTACCGGGTGGATACCGGTTTCGGATTTAAGTGAAGGCCAAACGGAATCGGATGGTTTTCTCACGGCTCCGAGGATAATTAATAGCCAAATTCCGAACCGGGCTCGGTTGGAATATAACTTGGAAATTTTAGCATAACGTATGTTGTATGCTAATGAAATTTTTCCTCGGTTAGGATTTTTGTATAAGTTAGTAGTCACTGTCTCTAGCTTTTATTTGAAATTTCTGTCAAGGAAAAAAAATATGATAATATTCTCGTAAGTTATATATTTGCCAGGCATATAGCTTGTGCTGTTTCAAGCAGTCGTCTCCATTCAACTCGATTTTGGGCCATAGCTGGTCTCGATCGACTGTATCGGACGCCGCTTTGAAGTCAATAAAGATGTGATGCTTGGGCTCATTTCTGCAGGATCTGTCAGATGGTAAAATTTGGTCCACAGTGTCGAAAACCCCCCTGAGACACATCTTTTCATTCGCTAAAAAACTTTATTCTATAGGTGACAACAGGTGTTGTTGACTATAAGATCTGGGAGTTTACTTTGTAGGCGGCGCTTACCAGCGTTACGCCGCGATAATTGCTAATGTGATCTGTCTTTGTTACATTTGTTCTATAGGTTTTATTACTTGAAGGAAATTAGAATTTTTTTGAATTAAATCATTTCATGAGATTTGACTTGACTTTGAATTAACTGAGGACACTTACTCGCGATTTTCGTTATTGCTATTTCATTATTGGCGTTTCGTCTGTGTTTCTCCGTCTTTCAACCTTCAAATTTGTTGATTCATTGGTTCGTTCTTTTTAACATCTGCATTTATGGCTTCTTTACATCGTCTTTACGTATCTTTCCAGTAATTTGTCATTATTTTTGATTGTCTTTTGTTGCGTTTTTGCTTGCTCTTGATGTTGTGTTGGTAGTTCTTGTCGCTATTTTACTGTCGTTTAGTCATCTCTTCTTCGCCTTTTCTGCATCTATTTTTACCCTCTTTGTCGTTTTTTACTATCTTTCCTGACATATTTTATCATTTCTATGGCTTTCTCCTAGCGTCGGTTCGTTGCGTCTTATGTTGTCTTTCAGTTTTTATTTTCATCGACTTTTCACCTGCTTGTCATCACTTTTTCGTCATCTTTTCGTCGATCTTATGTCGTTTTTGTTGTTGTTTGTGTTGTGTTTTCGCAGTATTTTTGTCATTTATCTGCCGTATTTTTTCACCTGTTCACCTTCTTTACATCACATTTTCGTAATCTGTTCATCATTTGTTGACCTCCGTTTTTGCATTTTTCGTCGTTTTTTACCGTTTTTGTTGCTGTTTTGGCGCCTTCATTTTGGCATCGAATTTTTTTTTCGTTCTCTTGTCATTTTTTTTTATCATTTTTTGTTGCTGTTTTGTCATTTTTGTTAACTTTTCATCACCTTTTTGGCACCTTTTTTCGTCAACCTGATGTGAAAAAAAAACCTGTTTTGGCGTCTTGATTTTATTGTCTTATTGTTGTCTTTTCTTAACTTTCTTGTCACCTTTTTGGTGTCTTTTCTTCGTATTTTTTGTCATCTGTTTTTCATCTCTGCTGTATTTGTCATTTTTGTCATCTTTTTTTCTGTTTTAGTTTTTGTTTTGGCGTCTTTTCATCATATTTTCGCCATCTTTACATCGTTCCTTTGCCTTTTTCCAGTGGTTTGTTGTCATATTTTTTTGTCTTTTATGACTAACGTGTAATATACCAAGTTTACAAAGATGCGGATATTGTGTGTGAAGCGATTGAAGGCTACAATGGGCTGGTCACGTAGCAAGGACGCCGGTGCACAGTGGGACGGCTTCAAAAATAGTGAGACATAAGTAATAGCATCGCAACCTTAAGACATAGCATAATAGTTGCTTCAAAAAAGTTTCTTCATTCAAAAAGCACTTTATAGTGGTGAAAAAATATTTGGACCTTAGGGTGTCCCTAATTAGATACAAAAAATATTTTCTCTATTTTAAGTCAGAAATGATTGCTACCCACAGAAAAGTTGTAGCTAAACTATTTTCGAGAAACTTTGTTGAATAATGAAGATTTCTATCTCTTACATGAAAGAAGTTATAGAGCCCAACTCTTAGGGACACCCTTCAAAACAGTTTTTTCGTTCTAGCTCTTTAATAACGCTTCGTATGCTTTTCAAATATTCTAAAAAATTATTAATCACATTAAATTGCATACTTTTGTTGAAGACAGTAGTCTTCATTTGAAAAGCATACGAAGCGTTATTAAAGAGCTAGATCAAAAAAACTGTTTTGAAGGGTGTCCCTAAGAGTTTGGCTCTATAACTTCTTTCATGTAAGAGATAGAAATCTTCAATGTTTAACAAAGTTTCTCGAAAATAGTTTAGCTACAACTTTTCTGTAGGTAGCGATCATTTCTGACTTAAAATAGAGAAAATATTTTTTGTATTTAATTAGGGACACTCTAATGTCCAAATATTTATTTACCACTAGAAAGTGCTTTTTGAATGAAGAAACTTTTTTGAAGCAATTGTTATGCTATGTCTTAAGTTTTCGATGCTATTACTTATGTCTCACTATTTTTGAAACCGTCCCACTGTGCGGCGGAATAAGCGACCAGCGAAAACAATATTTAGCAGAATACCAGACAGAGGCCAAAGACTTCAAGGCAGACCCCGTATCCGTTGGATGAGCGCTGTTGACGAGGATGCTAGAACAGCGGGTGTTAGGGGCGACTGGAGAGTGGCAGCGCAAGACTGAGTAATGTGGAGACTAGAGATGCCAATACCGGGAGGTATTTTGAAAACCGGTTTTCGGTATTGATAAATGCAATACCGGTAAAACCGGTAAAAAACCGGTAAAAGTTAACTCTTGAAAACTATATTTAAAAATCATATGATTTGAAGAAGATCCTTCCATAATCAACGATTCCCAATTTCTGTCACATAGTTAATTGACTAGTTCATTAAAAAATAATATTTAGCAATGCGAAGAAAACTTATCGTTTCATCTTTTAAACGAAAACAAATTTTAATGCAAAACTTCCGGAGGCAGAGAATCTTCACAGAGAAAGAAAGAATAATTCCTAGTGATAAATTAGAAATGTAGCGTAGGAAAACCCTTGTTCAAGAGCTTTTAATAAGCTGACATTTATGATATATTATAACTGAAGGTTCAGTTGATTTGGTTCCTCTGCCTGCTCGGTTTCTGAGTTTATTCCATAGACTTTTAAAATAATAAAACCTTGCAGAATTTTATTATTAAAACATCCTTGATGCCTTGAAGAATATTACAAAGTCATTGCACATAGGCGGCTAATTATAAAACAAATAAATTTAAATATTCGAACTCTCTCTGAAATTCTATCAATACAGTAACTCGAACAGCAGTTGTGCGATACTTGCAAGGTGTTCCGAGAGTAGTTTTAGAGTTCGTAGTTCGTAGAGTTTGCAATTTTTCCGATACAGCAATTCGACAGCAGCCAAGGCTGCTTCTAGCACTGCGACAATTTCTTATTTCTTCATGAATTCCTCATCGCTTAAGTAAATCGCTGTTTCACAGCAACGGAAACAGTTCTCTTCAACGACCCCATCGACACCAGTAACAGAGGAGCTCAACATGCAAGATGGCATGATCAGATCGATAGTGATTTGCGACTTCTGAGACGACTGAGAAATTGGCGACGAGTAGCCCATGGATTAGAACGAGTTGAATGGAGACGACTGCTTACAAAGCATGAGGCACTCCGGCTCTATGCTGACAGCGGTGAGGTATTTCAGGGTTTTCCCTTTGGAAGAACTACATAATTGAGTTATTATTTGTAGAACCTTCAATCATGAATTTAAGTTTCCCCGTGCTTTAAAAGTTTTACCAGCGATTCAAGCTTCTTGAGTTGTTATTTGATCATGCAAAAAAATACCGAAAATACCGGTTTTTGGTCTTGGAAAAACCGGTAATTCGGTATTGGAAAATAGCCCGGTAATACCGGTAAAACCGGTTTCGGTAAAACCGGTATAGCATTCCTAGTGGAGACGGCTCCTTAATTCGGCATGATTTCGATAAGCGGATTGTCGCCGAAAAAGTAGAAGTAAGTATGACTAACGTTTTTCCGGCAGTGTTTTCATCTTTTTTTTGTCGTCTTCCGTCTTATTTCAATGGACTTTTCGCCTGTTTGTCATTATCTTTTCATCATGTTTGCATCGTCTTTTTGCTGCCTTCTTTCTATTCTTTTATCGGCTTTTTGTCATCTCTTTGTTGTCTTTTCTTCGTATCCATCGTCATTGTCATTTCTGTGTCGCATTTTTGTTGTGTCGTATTTCCGTCAGGTGTTCGTCTTTTTTGCGTCTGTATTTGTTTTTTTACTATTTTTTTTTAACGGATTTTGCCGTTTTTGTCATTATTTTGTTGCTATTTCGGAATCTTTCGTCGTCATCTTGTCGTCTTTTCTTCAATTTTTGTCATCTCTCCATGGTTTTTTGTCGTCGATTTGACATTTTTCATTGTTCTTCCGTTACCTTTTCGTCATTTTTTCATCGTCTTGCTTGTTGTCAGTTGTCTTTTTACTGTTTCTGTGCTGTGCTTCTGTCGTATATTCGCTGTGCCGTCTTGCATGCGTTGTCGCCATTTTGATGCTTTTTAAACGACTGTTTGTCAAGTTTTGTTGTTCTTCTTGATGTATTTTTTTTCATAGTATTTTCGTCAACTTTTCACATCATATTTTAGTAGCTCGAAACATCCGGACTAACTGGTAATTAAAAATCTTCATACTTATTTCGCCGAAAAACGTCGATTAAATCGAACAAACATTGCGGTGGCGGCGATTATCTGAAATCAACATCAGATTTTCGCTATCTTTTTATAACTGTTTCGGCATCATTTCATCGCATTTCCGTCGTCAATATCTCGCCTTTCGCCGCCTCTCATTTTAGTCATCATATTGTTGTCTTACCGATGCCTTTGTTATTTTTTAATTTTCCTTCTTGTATTTGTCGTCTTTCTGTCAGCGACGACGTTGAGTATTATTGTTATTTTTTCATGGTCGTTTTGCCATTTTTCATCGTATTTTCTGAGATTGCTCGTCGTTTTTGCTTGCTTTTGACATATTTTGTCACTGTTTTCAGCGATTTTTTGCTGTTTCTGTAGTTTATTTTGTTCCTGTTTTGGCGTACTTTCGTCATGATTGCATTTTTTGTCGTTGTTTTGTCACTTTTTCCCATTTTTTGTTGTTAATACAACAAAAATGTTGTCGTTTTACTGTCTTTCCATTGTTCTTTCGTCGTCTTGCTGTAGTGTATCAGGCATCTTTTCGTCGGCTTTTTGATGCTTCTCAAATTTCTTTTTGTCGTTTTTGACTGTGTTGACCTGTCGCAGTTGTAGCGTCTTTCCATAGTCTTTTCATCGCTTTTTCATGTTAGTTTCGACGCATTATCATCGTCTTCGTTGTATTTTCGTCAACATTTCATCGTATTCTATTTATCTGAGGTCTTTTTAACACGGTTTGTTTTTATTTTTGATTATTTAAGAACGGTGCAACTTAGGAAACATTTACACACTACTTGTCGAATGTCGGACCACTCAAAAATGCATTGAGTAATAAATAAATGAGCCCCAAGTCGCCCCTTTCTTAATAATCGAGAAAACAAACCGTTTTAAAAAAGGATTTGAGCCTACTTTTTCGTCACTTTCCTTGTCTTTACGCTGGCTCTCCGTTGTCTTTTTTTCATATTTCAGTCATCCTATTATCGCCTTTTTGTAGTGTTTTCTGAAGGCTTACACATTCAACAGTTTTTATTATCGCTTAGAAGAGGCAAATCTAATTAAAGCAAATTTATTGTCGTTGCTTATATAATCACGATAAAATCAGTTGCCTGGGCCATATCTTTAATAAGCTTCCTCTAAGTAGGGTGTGGCAATACAACATGGCCTACCAACTAAAATTTATCCTATTGCGGTTACTTGTCAAACCGCAATAAACCTGTTAGTTTTATAGTGATAGTAATATCCCGCAAAAAAATAATCATAACACAAAGGTAAACATTATTGTTGCAGTAGAATACAGAATACAGTAAAAACAATAAAATTTATCATCAAAAAGGATTACCACACATTTAAACTTATTGTAGTTGACTTTTATGGTTTTGAGAGATTCTAGCATAAAAATGACGGGTTGTTTTTACGTAGGACTACGTCTTACGGCAAGTTTTGAGACAGGGTATCATTCAAAAAAATCGAAAAATGCAAGCGTCACGAAAAATGAAAGGTTTTTAGCACTAATAGCTCAGCGGTTTTCTGATCGATTTTCAATATTCTTACACCAGTCGATCGGAAAATCTTCTAAGAATTGACCCAAATGAAGAAAAGTATGGATTCTTGATGTTGAACTATTGAAAAATTGAAAATAATGAACCTATGTTTTACCAGAATTCTCGCTTCGTTGGAAGATTCTTTACGATGATCTAAACCTATACCAATTTGATATCTGTGCATGGGAAGTAAGCCAAAACAAGTGACAAAGTTTCCTCATTTTAACAAGATTTCTTAACACCGCGGTTCAACCTAGATCATTTTGATGTCCTTGCTTGGGAAGTACGCCAGAAAGAGTGACAAAACCCCCTCGAGTCAACAGATTTCTTACGAACGCGATTAAACCTAGTCTAATCTGATATCTGTGTTAGGGAAATGTGCCAGAAAAGATGACACAAGTTCGTTGTCCCAACAGATCGCAAATTCTTTACTGCGAGACGATTAAACCTCGGCGAACTTGATATCTGTGTTGGAAAAATGTGCTACAGCTGTAGTGTTCGGTTATAATACGACTCTGTATGAATACGCATGCTTGCCGTTTCATTAGAAGTGTAGTGAAAAGATGTGCTGTTGATAAAATAGGATTGAATTGGTAAAATCCCTTCAACGTGAGAAACCATAGATAATAAAAACAATCTTTAATTTCTGTAAGGTAGCAGGAAAGTAATAGTTTGTGTTCTTGATTTTGTTAAATTGTTTTCAAATTCACAATCTTTCGAGAATTGAACGTATGCAATGTTACTACTTTGATAAACGTTACATACAACGCATGTAGCATGTGTATATGTTGCATATAGCATGTATACATGAAGAATCGAATGATTACAAGCATGAATACATGCTACTATCACTACAAAGAGACTTACGTAGTGCTGCGTCACCTATATATGCGGTCGTGTCTTGAACACAACCTCTCTGATTTTTCACGAACAAAAATTTTTATTTATCATTAATGTTATCGTCCTTTTATGGTATTTTTTGACGTAGTAATACGTCTTTGTTTACTATACTGGGACTAGGTAGCACTTTGTAAAAACGAATAATAGAAGTGTAACGTTTGAAAGAAATATTTCAAACGCTAATAGCTACTATACTACTGAACGAAACATAACAGTTAATATGTCGTTGGATAGATAAAATGTCCAGCAATTTTATAGTAACATATTAATAATAATTTTTTATACGCTGAATAGTGAAAATGTGTGTAAAGTTTTAAGGTCATTTATCATCGACGGCTATTGGTGGCGAAACCAACGGCATTTGGCGGCAACACCGACAGCAATTGGAGGTAAAAACGACGGCATTTTGGCGGCAACACCGGCAATTGGATGCAAATCCAAAGACTTTTGCGACAATTAATGGCAATTCGAGGCATTCCCGATGACATTTTGGCGGTAGTTTAAATGGCGATTATCACAAACCAACACTGAAGGCAAATGGAAACGGATCGACTGACGGGCAGCAAATTCAGCAGCAGGCCATTGTGGTCTTAAACAGTTCTTATAAGAACGATAGTAATTGAAGAATGGAAAGATTTTTCTACACTTTCTAAACGGTTAACGTTTCATTTTGCGTTATACCATGGTAAACATGGAAAATGCTTACTCATTCAGCGTCGGATAATCATATGAGCAACAGCAGCAGTCGATCTGGTTTCCCCCAACACCTACACTAGCTTACAAGTAGCAGCGGCAGTGCCAGTGACTATAAAATAGCACACTAGGTTCACCGTCTGCTCATTTATCGACCGATAGCACTGACGGACGGTCAGTATTTTGATAAAACTAATCCATTTCTACTTTACAGTGATTTGGTATTTCATATTACTCCTGTATTAGCGGGCAACCATCATCCTAGAGTCTAAAGGACCGAATAGTGACATCCATCTATATATTGGCAACAGTAATTATAGTACTGATTTTTAAGAAGTGCTATCAGCTCAAACATAGTTCTTTTCATGGCTACCAAATAATTTCAAACGGTTTTTTTTTCAAAACTACTATTGATTCAATGAAGAATTAAATCAGAATATTTCGCTCTTCTTTTACAAATAAACACTCAAACAATGATACTCACAGATACTCAAATATGCATATGCCATAAATGCAGCTTGCATTAGTCTTTGATCTAATGATCAGACATAAAGTTATACTTCATCGATTAAAACATGTTATCAATGTAATGAGTATTATAAGACACAGTCCTACGTCACCCTTTCGTACAACCCTTAGGGCTGTATACCGTGTAGTTTTTTAAGCAAAAAAAACAAAATATAATTAAAAAGGCAGCAAATTTGTGATGAAATATGGTAAATAGTATAAAATTAGAAACAAACATATGAATAAAAATTGAATTTGGGACACTTTTACAATAAATTTACTATAAACTTGAATGTCCACAATAAAAGCTGTTGTAGATGCATTTTTTACTACAAGATTTAATGTAATTTTTTTTACGGGATGGTATCAACCTTACCAAACAAATTTATTGCTGCTATTATGAAGAACATTTATGGTGAATTTTTATTGTTTAGCAATTGTAGAATGTCGGGATTATCAATATATAATGTTAAGATGTCGGAGATAATGGTAGCTTTTAAAAGCTCACGCCGTAGTGCCAAGGTATCAAGACCGACAAGGTTACTTCGTAACTTGGAAGATTCCAGGAGCCGTAAACTATAACGCACAAATTGACGTGGAATAGCCTCAATCCGTTGAATGATAGTATGTTCTGATAGTACAGTGCCCACACATTTGAAACATATTTTAATATAGATCGCACTAAAGGACAAGTTAAAATTTTTAATGGATGCTCGTAAGCTGTTTAGCGAGGTATTGCTAATTATGGAGAAGAGTTTAAAATCATAATCATACGATAATTTCATGCATTTAAGGATAAGATGAATGTCATTAAAATACAGCAGGGAAACGTGTGGACTTAGATGACTTCCTTGTGGCATGTCAGATGTGACAAATAAGAAAAAATGTTTCCAATTTTGACGGGCATAATTCATCTGGTGAGTCGGCGTCTTTCTGCTTTAAGTTTACTTGACAGGCCACTGCAATCAGAAGGACGCTTGATTTTTTTCATTCACTTCAACGGGTCGTATCAGTATAAAACTGGTATCAAAGTATGCGGAAAGTTTGACAGAATAAATTTCCTTCTTTACTATTTTGCGAGAGACAACCAAATGCAATTAGAGTTATCTATTGTTGATGGAATGCCTTTGGCTATTACATCTTTCAACAAACCTGGAATAGAAATGATGATAGAAACGTGATGAATCACGTTTCGAAAACAAACTTCATCAGCTCCATTTACTACAGTATCTAAAAAGTATCTGGTGCATCTTGGCGCAATTTGAAAAGTAAGCAAACGTGAGAACATTCTGCTCAACTACTTTCTTCTCAAATCAAGCTTCCGTCTTATGCCGCCCCTTCTTACACTAACAGGAAAAGTGTTGTTGACTTATCTTATACTCTTACGTGGGACGGAAACGACATAAGCTCACTGTAGCTGGGAAAAATAAAAATCCGATTAGTTAGTTTCCCTAATTCATGGCCTTCAACTGGAATTAGGGATCGCATCAATATGTGTGTGATTCGATAGAATTATTTCTTTCCGATAATTCCGTTCCAACCTCTTCGCAAACCCACGTAATTTTTACAAGGACAAAAGAGCTTCCCCGCAAAGTTGAAGCGAAAAATCGAGCCAAAGCGACAAGGAACCGTTCGCCGATAAATCTTACCCTTGTATCCCGTTCGTCCCGAACTGCTGCTGCTGCTCCTGCTGGTTGTCACCGTTTCGGCATGTGTGGTCCCATATGTTCAATCTTCCAGTCGGTTGATAACCGCACCATATGTATCGTAGCATATCTCTTAGTGGGGCAACAATCGTTCAGTGTGGCAAATGGTTGTACGGTGCCAAACCGAGAAACAACAGCCTCAATTGCTATCCGGCAGCAGTTTATCTTCATGCGTGGAGGATTCGGAGTTGTTCGATCGTAGGAACCGCCCACGTGCTGGGCCGTGGCTGGGCTGGGAGGGAAGGGAATTTTACTACTGAGACACGTATGCGATTTACCATAATTTATGCCAATACGATCTATCACGGCAAACAGATTCACACAATCATATGCAGACGACGAGGACGACGACTACGACGACGGTGATGGTGATGCTGACAGCGATTCGCCCGGTCGTTACGATTCCGCTACCATTCGGCGTGATGGGAAAAATTGTCAATTATGTGACCAAAAGATGGCAATATATGTTGAATACTTAAACCGGATATATTACCGGGTTAATGTCGCTCCTGAATAAACCATTAGACTAGTTATTGCGCTTCTAATATCTGTCATAATGATACGTAAACGAGTCTTGGTGCAGCATAAAACGTACACCAACGGTCGGTAAAAGCTTTTTTCCTTTTACATTGCGAAATTAAGGATTTCTTTAAAACTGCAACGCTACCATGAATATTATTGCCACAAAGAGTAAATGTACATCACATCTAATGTTCCTAGAGAATTGAATATTCTGCTTCAAAGGTCTCATATACAGTCGTTCTTTGGCCTACTCTTCACTCGACCAGTTCCACTGTGCGTCCTTGGCATACTGCGGAGGAAGCTACTCAGTATCCTATTGGCTAATCATTCCCAAATGGGCTTTTATTTGCAAAAGTAGTGGCATTTATATACGTAGCTTAATGACTGTACCGGCGATAACGGGATTTTCTTGATGGATGATAACATGATTATAGTTGATCTGGTTATAGCACGGTCAGCAGATTAGTAATATCTGCTTCTACCCAACAATCAAGACAGTTGAATCGATTTTCCCTAAACATTTACTGAGTGCAGCTCCCGCTCATGTAAACAAGGAGTTCTGTCCTGCAATTTTGCGAAAACTAATTTTTGACAGTTTTGTGGTCATCAAAACATCTTTGGGGCTCAGAAATCGACCAGTTTATCACATTCAGCATGCAAGTCACTTAGATGGTGCTTTATTCCTCACGCTCAAAAGACCAATTGGCAACTGCTTCGCCCCCACAAAACTCATACGATGATGACGATGATGACTGGCGATGACATCCGTAGCGAGTTTTGGGGGTGGGTTGGCAGAGCAATCAGCAGGCGCTCAATCCAACAACAACAACAACAACAACAACGATAACAACAATGGCTTTTACGGGAAGCAGCCCTGTGGTAAAGTAAAATCCTTTCGTCATTGCCCTTTCCGGCAGTTAGCCTTTTTTTGTTGGCTGTTGGCTGCTGGAGTACCCTAGCCAGCCAGTCAGTGCAGTGCTGATGTGGCTAGTTTTACGGCCAACAAGCGAGGCAAAGCGAAACGAAACGATCCCGCTTCATATATCGTATATTTCCTATCCTTCAATAACACGGCACTTCATAAATCCTTTTGTTGCCGAAATGGGTGGAAGGATTTTATTTTGGATCCAATAGAAGTAGGGTACTAAACGGACGCAAAAAAAGGAACGCGGGAAAACACGTCAATTCCAGTGCGGTTTGCAGCCGGCTGGCGGGGCTGGTCCGCCACCGGAAGACCGTTCATCATCATCGGATGCTGGCCGAAGAGGAATGGTCGATTGTGGTGGAATGTTCGGGTCGGATTAGCGAAACGATTTTTATTTCTGTACAGGGATGGAAATTGGACGCAAAGGCCAACCGTTGATGTATAGAACTGATGGGAACGTTAATAGTTACAATGTGTCCTTGTAAAATAGGAAATTTAAAGTAAACAATTCAGTATATTGGATATTTCTAAATTCAATTCAATATCCATAAACTGCAACAATCTATACCTATAAAGAAGGATTTCTGTCTGTCTGTCTGTCTGTCTGTCTGTCTGTCTGTCTGTCTGTCTGTCTGTCTGTCTGTCTGTCTGTCTGTCCGTCCGTATGTTCCTTATAGAATCGAAAACTACTGAACCAATCGGCATGAAAATATGCATGTAGAGGTTTTTTGGGGCCAGGAAAGGTTTTAGTGATGGTTAGAAACCCCTCCCCCCACTAAGAGGGGGGGCTCCCATACAAATGAAACACAAATTTCTGCATAACTCGACAACTAATCAAGCAAATAGAACAAAATTTGGCATGTGGGTGTTTTCGGTGACAAGAATTTATTCTATGGTAAATTGAGACCCCTCCCCTCTTTATAAAGGGAATTATAACTCCTCTCCTCTTTAAAAGGGGGGGCTTCCATACAAATTTCCTCATAACTCGAGAACCAATCAAGCAAATGGAACCAAATTTGGCATGTGGGAGTTTTAGATGGCAGAAATTTTTTCTATGGTGAATTACGACCCCTTCCCCTTTTAAGAGGGGAGCTCCCATACAAATGAAATTCAAATTTCCTTATAACTTGAGAACTAATCAAGCAAATGGAACCAAATTTGGTATGTGGGAGATTTTGGAGTCTTGAATTTATTTTACGATAGTTAGAGACCTCTCACCCCTGTGGTAGGGGAATATGGACTCTCATACAAATAAAACAGAAATTTTGGCGAAACTCAAAAACTAATGGAACTCGAGAAATTCGAGACTCTTCCATAAAACATTAGTCAATACAAGACCACAAAAATTATCTATAGTAACACTAGATCATTCAGGACGAGACGGTCGCAAGTGTTGCCGGTGACCCGCCGTCGGAAGCGCCGCCCACTGGGGGGCTTGCAAAACTCGAGATTGTGACAAAGATCATGCGAGATTCATGATTTATGTACAACACAGGTTAATTTGTGGCAATACGAAGTTTGTCGGGTCAGCTAGTAGTTTTATAAAAGATTAATATGGAGTAGAAATTCTTAGGAAAATTAAGACTGTTGGAAGATAATTAAACTAACATCAACTAACATTATTTTAAACTATTCTATTTTAGTCAGAAATATTCGTTTTTTTATAGGTTAAAATAAAATACGATGCGTCTCCATTGTATTATCATTCTATTCATTGAAAAATTGTACAATCCCAAGGGAAATTATACTTGAAATTTGAATTAATTTGGACTTGAAATGAGACTTGGAATTGGACTCCAAATTTAAGTTGAAATTGGAATTAAATTAGATTTGAAACTGCATGAAAAAAGACCATTAATTTACATTTGAAATTGAATTTAAATTGTGCTTGAAATTGCAGGAGAGACTGCTGCAAGTTGAGATCAATTTTGTTTTCGGTCCATAAAACTTAATCAGAATGTTTAAATTATGAGTGTTATACATCATTGGAAAGGAATTTCTATTGTCTATACAAAAAAAATTGCAAAATATTTGATTTTAGAAGAATAATGAAATTATGGTTATTTCCGTGAAGGTACTAAAAATTTTGGAAAATAAATTGTTGTTGCAGGCTGAGAATTTTTTCGTTTTTACAATAAATGAAACGAAAATCCATTTTATTTGTGTACTAGCTGATCCGACAAACTTCGTATTGCCACATATTAAACTGTCTTCTTCTTCTTCAGCATAGAACCCCCCTCAGCATAGGGTGGCTCGTGCTGTTTCAAGCACTCGTCTCCATGCAACTCGGTCGTGGGCCACTCGTCGTCAAATTCCTTGTCGTCTCAGAAGTCGCAAATCGCTTTTGACCTGGTCGAGCCATCGTGCACGTTGGGCCCCCTATTACTGGTGCCTGGTGGTGGTTGTTGAAGAGGATTATTTTCGTCGCACTGTCGTCCGGCATCCTTACGACGTGTCCGGCCTGTAACCGTAGCCTGCTAACTTTCGCTAGATGTACGATGGGAGTCTCCCCAAGCAGTGCCTGTAGCTCGTGATTCATACGCCTCCGCCACTCTCCGCTTTCAGTTTGTACTCCGCCAAATATCGTCCGCAGCACTTCCCGCTCGAACACGGCAAGGGCGCGTATGTCCTCCGTGAGCAGCGTCACGGCTTCAAGTTCATAAAAAACTACCGGTCTAATAAGGGTTTTGTACATTGTTAGCTTCGTACGGCGGCGTATGCTTCCTGATCGTAGTGTTTTACGAAAGGCAAAGTAGGCCCGATTTCCCGCTTGGATACGCCGCTGGATCTCCTTACTAGTGTTGTTGTCCGCGGTCACCAGCGATCCCAAATACACGAATTCCTCTACCACTTCTAGTTCGTCGCCGTCAACGATTACCGTCTGTGGGAGACGCGCGTTTGTTTCCTTTGAGCCTCTTCCTTTCATGGATTTGGTCTTCGACGCATTTATTTTTAGCCCAATTCTCCTAGACTCCGCTTTCAGTCTGGCGTAGATTGCCTTCGCCGTCGCAAAGTTCCTGGCTATTGTATCGAAGTTATCTGCAAAGCCTATAAGTGGGCTACCCTTGGTAAAAATCGTGCCTCTCGTTTCGATGCCCGCTCGTCGGATCACCCCCTCAAGAGCGATGTTGAACAGCATGCAGGATAAACCGTCACTTTGTTTCAACCCTCGCCGCGTCTCGAAGGGACTCGAAAGTGTCCCAGAGATGCGTACGAAACACATCACCCGATCCAATGTAGCATGCGGTCTCAAACCATCATAAAAAATTCCTGCCTCCAAAACCCCCCACATGCCAAATTTGGTTCCATTTGCTTGATTAGTTCTCTAGCTATGATGAAATTTGTATTTCATTTGTATGGGAGCCCCTCCTCTTAAAGGGGAGAGGGGTCATAATTCCCCTCCCAAAGAGGGTCTCAATTCACCATAGAAAAAATTCTTGCCTATAAAAACACCCCATTGGTTCCATTTGCTTGATTAGTTCTTGAGTTATGAGGAAATTTGTATTTCATTTGTATTGGAGCCCCCCCCCCCCTCCTAAAAAGGTAAGAGGTCCTAATTCATCATAGAAAAAACTCTTACCTTCACATGCCAAATTTTGTTCCATTTGCTTGATTAGTTCTCGACTCATGCAGAAATTTGTGTTTCATTTGTATGGGAGCCCCCCCTCTTAGTGGGGAGAGGGGTCTCTAACCATCATAAGAACCTTCCCTTGCCCCAAAAACCCCTGCATGCAAACTTTCACGTCGATCGGTTTAGTAGTTTTCGATTCTATAAGGAACATACCGATAGACAGACAGACAGAAATCCATTTTAATATATAAGATATGGTATTTTTCAAACATCACGCATTAAATTTAGACCAATTTCCTTTGAAAATTATGGGCAAGACAAGACAATAGCAACCGGTAGGGACGCCAATGTTTATTTGACCATCAACCCAGTATAAAGCATTAAAATGCACAAAACTTAAGTCAAATAAGTTTAACTTACTTATATAGTACCGTCATCCGGGGCGAGATTGTGCCAAAAAAGCATATATTTTTGTTCTTTAGCTCAGTATACACACAGTTTAGGAACTAAGTTGATTTCAAACCTGTCAATATATAATAAATTGTTCATTTAACAACTACCGTAGAGATGGTTTAGTTACAATGAAACCTAATTTTACTGGAAGTGCATGAACTTTGGCACAATCTCACCCCTTCTAAGGGTGACATTGTGCCAAAAACAGAAGTTAGGATAAAAACCTAAACAGTGAACATTAGCATGTTTATAAACAATACACATAAATATCAGTATAAAGTAGTTTACATGGGGCCGTCCTTGAACTAAGTGGACTATTAGGGGCAGGGGGTCGGCCAAAAACAACGCATCATCCAAAACTATGAACGAAAATAACCCGGAGAGGTCTGAAATAACTAAAAATGAGTTCGTAATCAATGGACAGCCTTTATATAGCCAGTAGCGTTTCTAGGGTTAACAAGGGGGAGATATATGAAGGGGTGTATCTTGAGGGGGCATACCTATTTGATCATTTAACAAAAGTAACCATTACTTCGTTCGAGAACCCGCGGCCGCAGAACATGTGGCCCATCCCACCCCCCTCCCCCCTCCTTAAAACTGGCAGTTTATACACGGTATAATATATTCGTCTTATATTAGAGTGTTTATTCAAAGTGTGTGAAATTTCCAGAGAAAAAGTAAAAATTAGTTTAAATTATTTAGCAGACCTATGATCCAAAATGGATGATGCAGTCTAATCTGTCAAAATATTGTACTCAATAGTAAAGAATGTGAGAGTGCTGGTTTATACTGACGTATTTTTGTTGTGTATGTGAAATCCACAAATTGGATCGATCATTATGGCTTGGCACAATCTCACCCCCGTGAAGCTCGAAAAGTACAAAGTTTCGAAAAATATTATTTTCGTAATCAAAACTTATCCAACGCATAATAACCTTTAAATACATTGTAAATGATTAGTTTATATACCTTCAAGATAGCAAGTTGATGCGATTTCTTGTTTGAGTTGGTTTATGCGGGACATTTTTTTACGAGCGTTATTTCTGCGTATTTTTGATCGCGAACTTTGAAACCCTGTTTAGGCTAAATAGTTTGCTAATATTATCTGTGTTCCATTCTAAGTTATGAATAAATATGTTATTTTCATCATCATTTTGAATTTAGGTCACCAGTTTCTATAGATATAATAAATTTTCACAAATAAACATTTTTGGTTTTTGGCACAATCTCACCCCGGATGGCGGTAGTTTACAATCATAAAAAATAGATAAAATATTAAAAAAAAATTCATCTAGCAAAAATTTGAATTTCTCAACCTGCAGCACAGTCAAGCCATTTTAACATAACCATTTTTTATATCATCACAATACATATATATGTAAACAGTCTTTGATGTTGAAGAGGACTTTAAAACTAATCAAATACATAAAAAAGCTATAGCCAATTCTTGGAAGAAAATAAATATTTTGGCTCGAAAAAGTTTCCAATGAATTTTTTTGTCATTTTTTATGACCCACTCAGCTTACAAAGAAAATATGCATCTAGTTTCTACTGAATCAACTTGAATATAAGAGAAGGCTTAGGTTTGATGTTTAGAGTAAGATTTGGCGCGCTATTAACATGCATTTAAAAATTTTGAATCGAATTTTCTCAACTTGCAGCAGGCTACCCTAGTTGAAATTGGACTTGTAAACGTAGGTAATATTTCGCTTAAGTCCAAATTGAAATTGGACATAGGTTAGAGCAACAATTTGAACTTAATTTTACTCATAGTTTGGACTTAATTTAAATTTGACTGTAAATTTTATTTCAAATTGGACTTTGAATTGGAGGTAAAATCGAAGAAGTTGCCAGGAAACGAGCTGCTGATCCATTTTTGATCTCACACTACTTCGATTTGCTCCGAGACGTTACCCGCAACTTCCCTTCCGAGAAAAACTAGAAAATTGACGAAACAAGCTTTTGCTTGGAGCAGTATTGCATTTTTACCTGAAATTGCTATGACTTTCAACATTTAACTTAATATTTTTTGAAACGATGATTCTACAATTGATGAAGGGACGGTAAGGGAAAGTAATGAAGAAGCATTTTTTGGGCAAGGGGGGGAAAGAATGGAAAGGAAGAGGGGGGGGGGGGGGTAATAGGTAGCTACGCTTAATAAGTTGTCTCTTTGACTCCTACCTTTTGTCCAATGCTGGAAGCTGCATGGGTCGAACCAAGCTATAATCTGAGATTATAACCGGATTTGAACCCACAACACCCGCCAGGGCATGTGGCTCGTTGGTACCCGTGTACCTATGAACCACAGAGGCGCTGGACAAAAGGAGTCTGCACAAACCCCCTTATTAGCGTTGCGACATGGGTTACTTTCCCTTACCGTCCCTTCATCAATTGTAGAACCATCGTTTCAAAAAATATTAATATATGCCTGACCGCATTTCAAGGTCAAAAGACTAAAACACGAGTTTGGTCAATTTAATTTAGTGTTTTAAACTTTTTTGTTGATCTTTCACTCGTAATTATTGCATCGTTTGTATCAGAGCCGAAAAAAATTATGGAAAATAGTCTCTAAACATTTAATCTAGGAGTGTATGGCATTGAGACAATTTTCTTCATTTTTACCTCTAGAACTTAATGCTCACTTTGGAGTATAAGATTCTCAACCTTCCAATTACAAATATATGACCTAGTTACTTAACAATTCTGAAGATTTGCAGGCTTGTGGAACATATTAGGCAAATACAGGAGCAAAATTTGAATAGTTCAGTATTTCAACTTACCCCGCTACGCTGGAACCGAAAAAAATAGCCATAACATGAAGATAAGCATTATTGTAACAGAAGGATACAAAATACGATAAAAACAATAAAAACAATAAAACTTAATATTTTTAGAAACGATGGTTCTACAATTGATGAAGGGACGGTAGGGAAAAGAAATGAAAATGTTTTGGTGAAGGAGGGAAAGAGCGGAAAGGAAAACGGGGGGGGGGGGGGGGGTATTGGTAGCTACGCTTGACAAGTAGTCATTTTGACTGCTACCTTTTGTCCAATGCTGGAGGAGGATAGGAGTGAAAATGACTACTTGTCAAGCGTAGCTACCAATATCCTCCCCCCTTTCCTTTCCGCTTTTCCCCTCCTTCACCAAAAAATTTTCATTTCTTTCCCCTACCGTCCCTTCATCAATTGTAGAACCATCGTTTCAAAAAATATTAATATATATGTATGAGCGCATTTCAAGGTCAAGACTAAAAACCTGAGATTAGTCTATGGCCAATAAAACTTATTGTCAGAAAAGATAACCATGGTATGGCACAGGAGTGCTAGGAATCATGAATCCATCATAAAATAAATTCATGCCTCCAAAAACCCCCACATGCCAAATTAGGTTCCATTTGCTTGATTAGTTCTCGAGTTACGAGGAAATTTGTATTTTATTTGTATGGAAGCCCCCCCCCCCTCCTAAGCAGAGGAGGGGTCATAATTCATCATAGAAAAAATTCTTGCCTTCTGAAACCTCCACATGCCATATTTGGTTCCATTTGCTTGATTGGTTCTAGAGTTATAAGAAAATTTGTATTTCATTTGTATGGTTGTCCCATTTTAGGAGGGGAATGGGTCTCAGTACTCCATAGAAAAAATCCCAAAATCCCTCACATGCCAAATTTGGTTCCTTTTGCTTGATTAGTTCTCGAGTTTTGAGGAAATTTGTGTTTCATTTGTATAATAGCCCTCCTCTTACGCCCTCCCTAAAATTGCTCACTTACCCCCTCCCCCCCATAAAATTGCTGGTCATTTTATCTATCCAACGACGTATAAATTGTTCAGTTTCATACAGTAGTTCAGTAGTTATTACAATTTGAAATCTTTCATTCAAACGTTACACTTCTATTTTCGTTTTCACAAAGTGCTACCAAGTCCCAGTATAGTAAACAAAGACGTAGTCCTACGTCAAAAATGTCTTCATTTGTCTTCTTCCGGGTTTACAGAATTACCCGCCCATTTAAATGCATGGTGAGTACATGTCTTCAAGTGAAGACATTTCGAAATAAATCCTCAAAAAAGTCTTCAAAATGAAGACATGTCTTCACTTCTGGCATCTCTGATCGCCACACTTTACTGAGTGGGTAAGTGCCTATCTAAGCGGTCGAACATTATGCGTACAGCTCAATTCATGTGTTTCTTCCCCATTTATTAACAAATCGAGCGTTGAATTCAGGAATAACCACAAAAGGGTGTTGCACCAAAAATTGCCCAGGTTCTAACATTACAAAATTGTTCGAATTTTTACGTGTCGAATTCGTGGATGCGAATTTCGAATTGCTTCGATTTACGGCACTACCGTGTGAAATTCGTCACACGTAAAAAAACACTGGGTAAACCTATGATCCCTCAAGCAGTGTTTCAACGGATTTCACTGCGCTTTCCCACAGATCACCGAAGTGTGCCGTGAGCATGTGGGTTTGAAACAGAAGTCTATCTTCTCGTCCACTGCTTGCTTCTCTGGAAACTCAGACGATGAACTAATCTGAGCGTATTTTCGAGGTACGATGCTGATCTAACAAGCTAGTCATCGTCTGTTCGTCAGCTGGGTGGCTAGAGTCAGTAGGAACGTGGCACTAGCCCCGTAATTTTCCAGTACTCTAATAACCAGCTGCGAAGTCTGGCGATATATAAGGGTTAAGTTTTTAAGCTTAGTTTTTAAGTTTATGACCCAAGGCTATGCTTTTTTGTCAGGCTTAAACTTTGCTTCAACGACCTTTTCTAATGTTATCACTCATGATTATGCTGGGTTTACTGAAACGTGCAGTGAAACCTGTAAGGGTGACCAGAAATGAGTGGGTGGTGAAATTAACTAATATGTTAAGTATAAGTAGAGAGTGACATTGCATTTCACTGGACGGAATTGAAAATGTAGAAAATGTCCTGGAATGGCCCGTAATAGTCGATTTCAACGCGTCACGAAAGAATGAAATGCTCTCCGGGTGAGGGATGAATTGCGCGCTTATCGACCAATTTCTTTACCTTATTACTGTATAGCCGAGATAAAAAGCTGTCAGCAAAATTTCTGTTCCGTTAAACAAATGACCATTATCTTTCGAAACAATAGTATTTCTATAATTATCCTTTCCAATTAATAAATGTGCGAATAAGCGATAGTCGTTCTTCATTCTAATTGAATAAAGGAGGCCTCTATTGTCTTGTCTAATCTTCTAGCTGTGAATTCGATTCGCTTTCAATGAGAAAGTAAGCTTTGCTGACCCCAATTGATAAACCGTTTCCGATCAGTACTCTGTTCGTTTCGGATGGAATCCAACTCACCTCTGCCGTCACCGGAACTCTTCACCTCCTTCAACCGCCAACGCGCAAGCAGGGATCCTGAACCGTACCCAAATAATACATTTGCGTCCTAAACGCCACACCAGAAGCCAGAAAAATAGGCCAACTGTGCAGAATTGGTCGCTGCAGCAGAACCGGCAAAAATACGCCAACAATCTTCGCGAAAAATGCTAGCATCTCCGATCAAATATTTGTTCTTCGTTTTTCCTTTTGCTTCACTCCCACGCTGACGGCGGTGGCGGGTGGCCGGCGGCGGTGCCATTGCCATTCGAATACGAATGCCATTCATCGCCCGACAACCGACACCATCTCTAGCTCTAGAGTCGGTCGCCAGGGCTGATCGGAGCAAAAGATAGATGCCACCGATGATGAGGACGCCTCCGCTCGCCGTCGTCGTCGTCGTCCTCGTCCGCAAGCCAAGTCGATGAGCCTTTTCCGACGCATGAATAGTGTATTGATATACCCGACCCGACACAAACAGCGTCGGAATTCGAAATGCGATATTTGTGCCAGTCAGAATTTGCATAGCGATTCAAGGACGCGCAACTGGAATGGGATTCTTTTCGGTTCGGTTCGGCAGAGCGGAGCCGCATGTTTGGATTGCACATTGCCAACTAAACTAACTTGGCGGGTTTCGGAGTCCGCGTGATACACAATGTGAAGTAAAATTAGTCCCCGAATCGATAGACGCGATTGGTGGTTATTTTTACAGCAAAATTAGCTGAAAGTTATTGAAACTTATCCTTCGGATCTGGAGGTAAATTTGCACTTTCAACTGTCTTTTCTCGTTTAGTAAACAAAACATTTTTCATCAACACAAATTTCGCTCAAAAAGCCGTGCAATCAGGGCAGCTCAATCCATTTGTGTCGCTGCGGGTGATTGCGGAAGTTATTTCTGTCGCAGCTTGCCCTGGCCGGGTGTCTCCATTTCGCTCCAGACTCAATTAAAAGCGTTTGGGTTTCCCGAGATTTTAATTCCACTTGATCCCCGGCCGTCACTTTCCTTGAGCGGCGAGACAAAACAGAACCGAACCCGCGGGAACGATAACCGTGGCGTGGGCAGGACTGTTACCGACTGGGCTGTTTGTACTGTCTCGGTCGGCGGCCAAGTGGGTGGAACGACGGAGAGATTTACTTGCTCTGTGTGCTGGTGCTGTTATCTCATCAAGATTAATTACTTCAGAAAAGTGGAAACTTTACATCATCCACTTGACAACGCTCGTTGCGGATCTGCCACAGCCAGTCTCCGGCTGCTGAGTCCGATTTTGGCTTACAGGAAATTCAGAAGGACATATGACCCGCCTAAGGCGTTCCATTGTCCTGTCCTATCTTTGGGTAGTCGAACTGCGAAGGTGACGCTGGTGGTGACAAGAAAACAAGGTTACAGTGATGAATTTTAAGCTGGTTGCTTGCTAGCCTGCCTCCGGCTACTACATGGAAGACTTCACTTCAAATCACGAAACGAAGAACAACAACGAAGATCTCGCTTGCCAAATTCACCGAGACGTTTGTCGCAGGATTAGCGAAGCTGTTTGTTTCCGCAGACGGTCTCCGGCTGCTGGTAGAATTGGTGGTGCGGGTGAGGGATAGCTGGCTACGCTATATTCTTCCTCTTCAGTGCCGCTTTGGATTGTGCTGCAAGATGTCGATAAACTATAAGCCGTTGATCTGTTGGGAAGCTGTTCCGAGCGAGCATCGAGAGTATCGAAAACGTTTCTGGCTTACGTGACATCCATACCGATCCGTGGCGAATTGCGAGCCGACCAACTAACTGACTGACTGACTGACGGAAAGTGAGTCGATAATATTATTCGTGATGAACTTTTCGCGCTGCAGTAACTGCTCTGCTGGGAACGATTATCGATCGATTCTTTCTATCGCTTTAATAGTTGTTGGACGAATGGGAATATAAGTTGTGGAATTTTCACAGACATAAAGAGACAATAAACTACTCAGGTGCAATGTTATTCAAACAAAATTTTGGTGCTATAATCGTTTTCCATATTTTTAAAATTTTGATACTTAGATTGCCATAATAGATTGGGGAACTGGCTGTTCAGTCATGAAATAAAGTAGACGATTTGTTCTCTTTTGCGCCAACGTTTCGACCTCGAATTTGGATCTTCTTTAGGGCTTTAGGGTGACCTATCTTGTAATTTTTGCCAGGCTTACAAAGTTTTAGCCGTCTTTGTCTAGTAACTTTTGGCCTATAGTGTTGCCTGTCTCTCTATCCATTTAAACCCATCAATATTGCCATCAGGGATGTTTTGGCACGAACTAAAATGTTAAGTGGACTATATAATGCAGTTCGTCCAGAGCCGGGTCTTTTACGGAGGTCCGAAACCTCGTTCCTTCGAATAGGGAACCTCTTTTATTGACTGAAGTTTATGGAGCGCCTTAGTAGAATGCGAAACCTGGAAATTAAATAAATTAGATAAGTTTTCTTTTTATTTAATTTCCAGGCTTTTTATTTAATTTCCAAACTTCTTTTATGTCACACTAAAATCACGTGCTTTCTTAATTTAAAACTGTATTTAATGTGTAAAGAATTCTTCCTTTAAGGAAACTGATGTAACACGATTCGTTACTTGTATATGACTGAGATTTATTCCCTTCGATCATGGCTTATCTAATGGTTATCTGCTGTTATCGGTGCAGAGAAAGGAGCATATTAGCGTTTGTGAGAAGCCGAAAGTGACCTAAATTGGGATGATCAATTAATCGCCCTGCCGGATCGAACAAGGGATGCCAGATTGTTCTTCGGGTTAATCGACAGATTTACGAATTTGTGAATTTTTTTTTTGTTTTCTATGTTAGATTGACAATAAGTCGTATTTGAGACGTATTTAGAAACTTAACACGTTCCTTTACCAGTGCATTCAAAAAACCTAACTCCCACTGCATTCCACTTTATAGGGACTACCCCATAGAGTAGGGTGGGGCATAAGTGCGATGTTTGAAGTTGTCATCAATTTTCGCGAGATATAAAGAAGAACAACAACAAAATATATTTTATAGTGATGCAGCTACTCAATGTCTTTACATTCAACTATAAATCATCTGGAATAATAGTGTTATTGAAAATAAATTCTTCATTCTTCTGAACCAGTGCCGATTCGCACTTTTACCCCACTAGCGGGGTAAAAGTTCGATTACCGCGGGGCAAAAGTGCGAAGCTCGAATCCATGAAATTAACACAGCAGTAGCTAACAAAACCATATTATCGTCAATCTGCGGTATGTTTCGGTAAGGAATATTCTCAATTTACACCTTTCCTATTTTTCGCTGGTGTATTGCAGCCTCCGACAGATCGAAACTTTCCCAAACGTTTGTTTTATGTTTCATCAGCGGAAAAACATTGTTTTCCTTCGACCAACATCTGTAGAGCACAGTTTTCTGCAGATCTTCCATTTCTAGTATCTGTAATATAGTGCCAAAAGCTGTATATAAGCTATACATTTTTGCCCCGTCCGTGAATCGCACCTTTACTCCGATAAGCGCTTGACGGGGTTTGATTAAATTATGGAAAAGCGAAATATATTTTGTAAACTCTTTTCACCGTATTTTCAAAACAGATATGCGAGTGATGTAAAACAGTGCTACAACAGTGCTGTTGATATCGCATTACCCGTATAACAAAAAATTACATCAAAACCGCCCTAAAATAACATTGGCACATAACTCAGCAACTATGCTTCGTAAGCAACCAAAGTTTACGTTAGATTCAAGCAGTCAAAGTAGTCACCCATTAATGCCAATGTAGTCAATTTACTCGAAACTGGACCGATAAATCATTGAATCGCATCCTTACTCTATAACAAAGGTAAAAATGTAGTTTCAACCACATTTATGATTGTTTTACGCGCAAACAGAAATTTCATTTTGTTTCAAACTGATATGTATGATTGAAATGAAAATATTTCCATCGAAAACTCAATTTGACAATACTTTACTTTTAATTCAAAACTGTTATTTTCTTGATTCAAATAGAATTTCGTTTCGAAACAAAAATATTTTTAGGTTGTTATAAAAATTTCGTTTGAAACAAACGAATTTTTTCGCTCCGTGATAGAAACGAAACCTTTCCCCGAACAACCCCGTTGAGAATCGCGGCTATAACGCTGACGGACGAACAGCGTCGCCCGCAGTACCTTACAAGTCACAAGGACTTGCATAGTGTCGTCGTCCCGTCAGTAAAATGAGTTAGATTCTCGATTCATGAATCGAACTTTTACCCCGTCAATAAATCGAACTTTTGCCCCGCTAGGCGCTTGACGGAGTTTGATTAAATTATGGAAAAGTAACATATATTTTGTAAATTCTTCTCACCGCAATTTCAAGAGAGATATCTGGGTGATGTAAAACGCTGCTACAATTTGTGAATAAGTTATATCCTCCTGTTGATATCGTATTTGCCGTACAACGAAATATTACATCAAAACCGTTCTAAAATAACTTTTACCCATAACTCAGCAACTATGATTCGTAAACAACAAATGTTTATGATGGATTTAAGCTGTCAAAGTACTCACCCATTCATGCCAATGTAGTCAATTTACTCGGAATCCGCACTGATAAATCATTGAATCGCACTCTTACCCGCATCGTACTTTTACCCCTCCTTACTCTATAGAATAACACAATTTGGCATTAAACCATTTGGTATAATTGACTTTTGGTATAAGAGTAATTCTCGCTGAAACGGGGCCACTACTGACACGAGGTCTTCAAATATTGGAACTATTGGAAATAAGAATTACACTTTTGATGCCTCGAAATAGTGGACCCCTCGTTCGCCAGTTCAACAGTTTCAAAAAAGTTGAATTTTGAGCAAACCTTGAGATCTATATCATGTGATATTTCATAAACTTGCCATGAAACAACTAACAAATGGCCCGGTTCTCTAAAGAAAAAGAACAGGGCTTTCAAATGGAGTAAAACATTTTTTGGCGGCCATCTTGGATTTGGTCGCCATATTGGATTTTATCAAAAAATGTCCGTTTTCGTCATGATCCCCCAACTGATTTTCATTTTAAGACCACTATCGGAAATATGAAAAAAAAGCTATAAGAAACATTCATAAAATTAGGTGTGCAATGGCATTAACTAAATAAAGCAATTAATTTTCTGTAGCATTATATGAGCGTTGTAAACCTTGATGCAGATAATTAATTGCTTCGTTTATTTAATGGCACTACACTCAGCTTTCCGATGGTGGTCTTGAAATTAAAAACAATTGGGGGGATCTTGACGAAAACGGCCATTTTTTGATAAAAAGTCAACATGGCGGCCAAATCCAAGATGGCCACCAATTTTTTTTCACATCGCTTATAAGCCCTATCTCTCCTCTTTATCAAACCGTGTCGTTTGTAGTTTGTTTCGTAGCAAATATTAGAAATAACACAATAATTATATGAAAATTGTGAACCTTGCTACAAATAACCGATTGTTTTGTTCAGATAATGCCATTGCACACCTAATTTTATGAATGTTTCTTATAGCATTTTTTCTCAGATTTCCGATAGTGGTCTTAAAATGAAAATCGGTTCGGGGGCTCATGGCGAAAACGGCCATTTTTTGATAAAATCCAATATGGCGACCAAATCCAGGATGGCCGCCAAAAAATGTTTTACTCCATTTGAAAGCCTAGGAAAGGATTCCTAATGCTGGAAGGCGCTCTTATAACCTCGGACTGCGCACAAGTGCCTCTGCTTGTGGGTCCGCCCAACCCCTTTTGGCCCTTCTGTAACAGCACTAGTGTAAAATTCATTTGATAATCAAATTTGGATCTACTGCAATTCTACCTACATACATTGGCAAGTTTTTGAAATGATGGTAGCTTTCCCCTACTACTACCTACTACTGCATTCCTCACTTTTCCGTCTCGTTCTGATCTCGTTGCGATTACTCGTCCTCAGGGCTTGTTAGTTCACTTTGACTCAATTTTGATTCATTTGACAGTACCGTCTTAGCCGAGCAAAATTTGACAAAACTTGAACATTTCTAGAACTAGTTATTATCTTCAATTTTGCTGAATAAAGTTTTGCTGTATCTTTTGTAGTTACGATGCTACAATGCTAGTACATCATTAGTAACTAAATGAGCATTCATTTAGTCACTAATAAGGTACTAGCAATTGTAGCACCGAAAATACAAAAGATACCGTAAAACCACTGACGAACTGACATGACGCATAGAAGAAAATCCTTTAAAAACCATCGTCCTACACATTTTGCGTGCACACTAGCACCCTCTGTTATGCATGTTGCGGAGTAGCTTGCATTTGCAGGGTTTTATGCTGTAGGTTTTGTAACTTTTGCAGGGTTTTATACTGGAGGTTGTTTACACTTGTATGGTTTTATGCTGAAAACTCGAAGCGCCGCGGTGTGGCCATGTTGCGAAACATGCTTTTTTGAAAAATAAGTTGTTTTTGAATGGACGATGGAATTAACGCGAGTGTCTCGTCTGTTTGTCTGTGGTAAAACTTTATTCAGCAAAATTGTAGACAATAACTGATTCTACAAATGTCCCATACAGAACTTTGTTAAATTTTGCTCAACTGAGACGGTACTGTCAAATGAATCAACATTGAGTCAAAGTGAACGAACAAGCCCTACTCGTCCTAAAGCTTTCGGGTCTGCGATAAGCACGTTTAATTCCAAATTCAACTACAATTTAGTGTTCCATTCTAAGTCCAATTGCAAGCCTAGGCAATTCAATTAAATTCAATTAAAAGTTTACCTCCTACTTGATTAATATTTTTTGAAACGGTGGTTCTACAATTGATGAAGGGACGGTAGGGGAAAGCAATGAAATTTTTTTTCGGAATGGATGGGAAAGAGTGGAAAAGTAAGGAAGGGGGGGGGGAGTGGGGGTAATTGGTAGCCACACTTAACAAGTTGTCGTTGTGACTCCTACCTTTTGTCCAATGTTCAATCTATTTCATGTACAATTTCTATCCCAAGTTCAACTCTAATTTAAGTCTAATTCCATGTGCAAATTCTAATATATTTTCAAGTCCAATTAAAATCAAATTTCAAGTGCAATTTAGTGTCCCATTTTGAATCTAATTGCAAGCCTAATGCAATTAAAACTGTTTCAAAAAAAAATTAATAAATATGTTTGACCGCATTTCAAGGTCAAGACTAAAAACTCGAGGTTGGTCTACTCCTACTTCATGTTCAATTTCAAGGGAAATTCAAGTCCTATTTTAAGTGTGAATTCAAATCTAATTTAAGGCGTACAATTTCAAGTACAATTTCATGTCCCATTTTGAGTCCAATTTCATATCCAATTTAAACCTAATTTCAAGTGCATATTCAAGTCTAATTTGCAGTGCAATCAGATGTTCAATTTCAAGTACAATTTCATATACAATTTAATATGTCATTTCAAGCCTCATTTTATTTTAATTTCACCTCCTATTTCAAACCAAAGTTCAAGTCCAATGTCAAGTTTACATTAAAATCTGCCTTCAGTTCCAATTAAAGCCTCAAGTACAATACAATACAAGTCCAATACAAGTACAATACAATACAATACATTTTGAGTCCAATTGCAAGCCCAATTTATTTAAAAAAAATTTCATCTGCAATTTCAAGGCTAATTTTAAGTTGAGTTTTTAATCATGTGTCAAGGTTATTTCAAATGCAATTTTAAGCCCATTCTAAATTGAATTTCAAATCTAACCTAATGTTCTTCTTTATAATCAATTGAATGCCGATTTTAGTTCCGATTTGAAGTCCTATTAAATTTTCAAGTGTAACAGAGATACAATTTCAGGTCCAATTTAATATTCCCTTTCAAGGCCTGTTTGAAGTCTAATGTACTTCGTATTTCACCTCCGTTTTTAATTCCAAGTTAATGTCTCTTTTCAAGCTTAATGTCAGTGAAGTTTCATATTCAATTTATTGTCCCATTTCATTCATTTAAAGTCCAATTTTTAGTACACCTCCAATTTCAAGCGTAATTTTAAGTGTAATTTCTAGTTCAATTTAATATCCCATTTATGACCAATTTCAGGTCCAATATTACAATTTCAAGTTCAGCATAAGTCTAACTTTATGTCTAATCTTAGGTAAAATTTCAAATTCAATTTTGAGTCAAATTGAAGTTTAATTTCATGTCTGATTTCAAGTCTAATCTCGAGTATAATTTCAAGTCCGATCAGAGTCCGATTTCAAGGTCAATTTAAGTTAAATTTATAGTCTAATTTAATGTTCGATTTAAAACATATTTAATGTCTCCTTTAATCCAATTTCAACTCTGATTCGAAGTCTAATCTTCAATCATGTGAGAAGTAAACGATGACTCTTACGGGAGCGAGAGTGAAAAGCATAGCATCCAGCACTTACTCCACTGACGTAAGGGTACTGTAAACAACCGCTGGTGGTGTGTATGCATACATTCTGCTATCTCCAAAATCAGGGTTGACTTCTTCTTTTTACATCTTTTTTGCTCTTTTGACTACAACGCCTCAACCAAACAGAATTCGAAAAAGTGATTTATAGGACAAGTGTAGAGTTACTTATTATCTACAATATTGTTGAAGAAAGTATAGTTTAATCTCTTGTATTTATAGCATTACAGAGCTGCAATGCTTTCGGTAGCAAAAAGAGTGCTCTTTTGGCTACCAGCGGGGTATCAGCCCCATAGCACCATAAATATAAAAGATAAAACCATACTTCCTTCAACAATATTGTAGATAATAACCAACTCTACAATAGGCCTATTCATCTGTTTCGAATTTTGTTTGACTGGGACGCTGAAATCAAATGAGCAAAAATATAGTAAAAAGTGCAAATCAAGCCTGTCCACAATCGTGAACGCACAGCCTGGAAGCGTCTTTCTACACAGCCCGCTTACGAGCCCAACAGCTCGTGAGGACAGCCCGCGAGCGAGTGCGATATACTAGGATATTAGCAACCGACTTTTTTTTCTTTTTTCCTTTTTCGTCTTACGTCCTCGCTTACACATGCTGATCAGAGGGAGGGCCTCGTTAGTGATCGATATCAACTATTCGGTTTGCAATGACGAGCGAGAGCAACAACTGTGGCTGTAGCTAAATGCTCATTTGCCAAAACTCGTCGCACGTCATTAAAAAATATGAAGGTCTACGCTAAGGGGCACGACCGAGGGGCTCACGTAGGACTACGAATGCTGGTGCAGCTCGACAAAGCTTGACCTTTTGAAAATGTTTATCACGCAAACTTTTAATTTACTGTCTTGTAATAAAAGCACTGAAGCATTCCTACACATTAGGACAAGAATAAAAGAAGACAAGTTTAAAATTCCTGAATGATCGTGCCCTGTGCTTAATAAGTGGGTTGTGCAGTCTCCTTTTGTCCAGCGCTTCTGTGATTCAAAACTACATGGATACCAGCGAGCCACGTACCCTGGCGGGTGTTGTGGGTTCGAATTCTGTTATAATCTCAGATTATAGCTCGGTTCGATCCGTGCACCTTCTAGCATTGGACAAAAGGTAGGAGTCACAACGACTACTTATTAAGCGTTGCTACCAATAACCCCCACCTTACCTTTCCGCTCTTTCTCCTCCATTCCAAAAAAAATTCATTATTTTCCTCTACCGTCCCATAATTGTATTAATTTTAGTACCGTGAACGTACCATATTCTGCGCAGTTAAGACATTTTTATGATTCTTCCGCTATTCTAAGTATTCTAGATTTAAATTAACAACGTGAATAGCATCAACGTGTAGTGCTACGGTCTATAATGGTAAAAAATAGGGGAATTATAAGTCGACCAACAATTGAGTATATTTTTCGTTTTGTAAACTTATCCACGGTGCCTAATTCTGCGCACTTTCTTACCCATGTTCCTAATTCTGCGCATGTTGGCTCCTAATTCTGCGCACCCAAAAAGTAAAAATAAATACTCCTGCCATACTGTTTATGTCTTTAGACGCTGAAATCACACCAAAAAATCCGCCATTAGGGGCTATCATACAAATGAAAAACAAATTTCTGTCTATCTGTCCGTATGTTCCTTACAGAATCGAAAACTACTGAACCGATCGGCGTGAAAATTTGCATGTAGGGGTTTTTGGGGCCGGGGAAGGTTAGATGATGGTTAGAGACCTCTCCCCCCAGTAAGAGGGGGGCTCCCATACAAATGAAATACAAATTTCCTGATAACTCTAGAACTAATCAAGCAAATGAAACCAAATTTGGCATGTGGGTGTTTTGGGAGGCAAATTCTTTTTCTATGGTGCATAGAGACACCTCCCCTCTTCAGGAGAGAAATTATGACCCCTCCCCCTGTAAGAGGGGACGCTCCCATACAAATGAGATATGTACTAATTTCCTCATAACTAGAGAACTAATCAACCAAATGGAACCAAATTTGGCATGTGGGGGGTTTTGGAGGCAGGAGTTTTTCATAATGGTTTTAGTGTCCTGACCTCTGTGGTAGGGGGATAAGGACTCTCATACAAATAATACAGAAATTATCATAGTTCGTCGTTAAGTACCACTAATGTTTTTGAATGATGAAATTTACTTAATATACAAAGCGATTTTTGTTTTGATAATTGTGTTGCATAACTATTTAAAGATTTTGAACCGTGGCAAATTGAATATGTAGAGAGGAAAAGTACACCAGCTTGTCGTCTCCTGCAAGACCATAACATGGTTTATTTTTCAACTCAAAGCACAGCTGAGTTTTGCTTACAGCAAGCATAGTTTGCACTGTTCAGGCGACTGACTTTCTAAGTCAAGATTGAAAGTTTGCTGTCTCAACTTATCAAGCTCTGTGCACGGCACTCCCAATATTATATCTAGAAGTATATTTTATTCTGAGAAATGAAGGTTTAAATAAAATATTTAATTCAGCAGCGTTTCGCAACCGAATAGATCACTCGCCATCCGGTAGTTTCAAAACTGTCCAATCACTCAAACACCATCCCAGCCAACTGCTGATTGTGCAGCAATATCCCGAGGTCCAGCAGCGACGGCGGGTTGGAGCCATCGCTGTTGTTTTCATAGAACTCAAATCCCAGTTACTCGTTGAGGACGCCAGGATACGTACGTCGTACGTATACACATTCTCGCTGCTGGACGTTCGCAGCATCACGGGCAGAATGTTGGTTGTCTATTGAGACTCGGGATGTGTTATGGCGTGTGGAAACGGCAACAAGGGCGAGAAAGCATTCCGTGTCGTATCAATTTTTAAATCTCTTTTTAAAGCAATGTCACGTACAGTTTTGAATCCATATTTAGCATCTCGAGCACGGACCCCGGCCGAGGCGAAGCTGGGGCTCCGACCGAGCGAGTGCCTAGCTGGGATCGAAACGTTCTGGGAAACATATGGATGTCAGATGGAAGGGAGGTTCGTTGGTTCTGTGTATTATAACTGGCACCTACCTACGATGGCGTCGTCGTAAAGACTGGATAGGTGTCTTCATATAGGTACCTACGTGTGTGTACGAGACAACTATGGTGGCTGTCATAAAGATTGAACTTTTTATCCGTCCCCTCTCTGACACCTAGACACCGTTTCTCCCGTAGAAAAGTGGCCAGGACGCTACGTACGGAGGTTTATATCTGTATCTAAACTATAATGCGAAAGCAAGCGGATGGTCATAAATATATTTAGCCTGAAGTTCATGATGGAGAAATTGGCCGATAGGAAAGCTATCGCCCTTTGTGGGATGGAAAAGTTTCCTATTACTATATGATGGAGGGGTTGATGGAACGCGTCGGGTTATGTTTACAAAAGTTTTCGTACGGTAATATGATTCTATCGAAACGCGTATGCTAAACATTTAGCTGATAGATACGGAGAGCTGAGCTCGAATGTCTGGCTTAATTTACATTTAATTTGGTCCATTTTTCCATTAACATACCGTAAAAATTTCGTACAGATTAGTTTGTGAATCCATTAAAAACTAATAGTCCAACAAGCATAATAATACACCTACCTGAATCCAGTGTGGTGGCCAGCAGAATCGACGGCAAACACAGGATTATCAGTTTTAATTCCATCATCATAGCCCGCATGATTGTAGTAGTAGTAGTAGCCCGGGAATGCGCTAACTTTTTCCACGGATTAACTCGTCACTCTCCACGGCGGCTATCGGTGTAATTGAAAAACTCTACTCCTCCCGACAATTGACTAGATCACACTTGAGCACCGCCACATTTTACCGGGTAGCATTCCTGTGGACACTTTCAGCTAGTCATTATAGGTCCGCTTGAAACTCACAACCGATCGTTTAGCCTTGCCGGGGCCGGGGCTGCCTTTCCGTCGCGCTTGTTACAGGCTCACTTTACCGTGCGGTGCTGCGTTCTCAATCTTAATCGCGTACCGGACCGAACTGTAGGAAACTTTTTTTACTCCCTTTTCTATTATCACATTATTTCACTATCAAGCGTTTCGCGTTCGCACCCGGATAAAGGAGAGGAAAAACTTTCCGATTTCCAACCCCGTTTCGATGAACGTTTTGCGATGAAACCGCCGGCGCCGAACGGAGCGAAGGGGTGTGACAAAGAATTAGTTAGACCAGCTGTGCCAGTACACTATCGCAACGAACGGACATCCCACTGTGACGGTATCATTATGGCGCCATCGCTGTCAAGCGCTCGCTCTCTGTGCGGTGACCACAATCAAGGGGTCGGTGTTGCGGTCTGTGCGCCGACGGGCGGGCGGCGAACCGGTGTATATGTAGGACTACTAAATAGAGCAGCAGAAGAACTTTTTCCCTGCATCCACACGTGGGGCGACACTAGGCTTCGCAGCTAAATTTTCATTACACCATTAAAATCAATTGTCATTGCCAGATGCAGTGCAGGGCCGGGTTGTTCTGTACCCGTTGCAAAGTGCATCGAGCCGAAGGTAATGTTGCTCTCGCTGGCTAGCAAGGTAGGAACGCAGATCAGTCAATTAATTTTAGCACTAAGTTCAAACAATTTACAGCTTTATTAGATCCGCTCGAGCACCAATCAGATAATGGCGGAAGATTTATACATGCGCTTCCATGCGGTTCATCGTTTTCAGCTGGAATGTGAGAGAAAATTGAGTGGTGTTAGTGAATTGATGGGCAATCATTGAGTTTATGTGGATATGATACGATATGATATGGAGCAAATGTTAACATTATTTACTCTAGATATCTTATTTGCATTTTACTGTCGCCCTATGTGATCAACGCCCCTTAAAAAAGCATCCTTGACAAGGGTGGTTTCTCTTTCCTGTCGACAACAAAAAATGAAAACTATCAATACATTTTTAAACGTATTTAAAGTTCGAGTGCAGTGTTGAATTTTTCGCCTAAAGGCAAATATAATTGCCGATTTACAAACGCATTAACTTATGAATGAAAACCGGCGTTACAATGTTTTATGAACTTTGTCGATCATTATGGCCTCATTTACAAACATCAGTGCGGATTCAGACAAAGTTTACCTACACTGTCAGCTCATCTAACGTAGTGGAGAGCATCTGTGACTCGTTGGACAATCGAAAAATAGAATGGTCCCTGTTTATTGACCTTGAAAAGGCTTCTGATACAGACCATGGACTACTAATTGATAAACTAGAAGCTTACAGAGTTAGAAGAGTCGCAGAATCACTCAATAAAAGCTACCTAACTACCTGAACCCCATTCGTGTCTATTGGAGACAGTAAAATCTCGCTGGGAACGGTGTCTACAGATGTGCCTCAAGGTAGTAATCTGGGGCCTATATTGTTCTTAATATTCATGGACGACCTGCACTTCCATGAAAAATTGCGTCTCTTTCCCGATGATATACCTGTTTTCTACCAAGGAAATGAAAGTGCTACAATACACCGCCATATCAAACCAGATCTTTTTACTGTTTAACGAATTCTTTGCAACCATCGATGAATATTTCAAAAACTTAATATAGGGTATTGTCGTTATCGTCGGGCCACTGTTATGGTCGGGCCATCACGATTTTACAGTTTTAGTAACTCATGATATCTCATGATCATTGTAAAATTTCTTACTGTGATAGCTAACTTTTCACAATATTGTGAGTTTCAATCGTGTATTCAAAACACCCGTACTGAATTCAGTGACTAAATCTCCCAGAAAAAGTTTTCCACGCGCAATGAACTTTTCTTTAAGAAATGATTCATGAAATGCAATTATCGAGATAAATTTTGAAAATGTATGAAGTGTGTTGTGCTGCACACGAAGACTATAGAAAAATCCCCTCCAGTAAGGTGTTTTGGAAGGCTAAGGTGAAATACTAGAAAAGCGCTATTTGTACAAGTCGGGCCACTTGAGTAGTCATGATTGGGTCACCATAATTTTAAGCGCAGAAGCGCAATAATCGCTGGAGAATGTCAGTCACGTAAAATGTGATGAAATAAAGAAAAATTAATACGATAAAAACCTAGATTTTTGTTGTTTTTTTCATTGTAGTTGTACACATCGGAAAAGGCGATTGAAGCAATATTGATTTTACAAGATCGCCAAAGTTTCGCAAAAATGCAATTAAATATAGGGTATTTGTACCTATATGAGCCGTTGTTCACGGAATTCATTCTTTTCATGTCTTTACATAAAATTTCAATACGTATGTCTAAGATTTTCTGCGGTGGCCCAAGCTGTACAACATGGCCCGACTATGACAACATTTTTTGTCTTCACGTAAATGTCTTTAACTTTTTTATTTTTCAAGCAATACAGTTACTAAACTTTCCGGAAATATACCTTATTCTTAGACCTTTGCAACGATGTATTTAGATTTCCAAAATTCCTTTTGAAACGAAAGTTATGGACGGTCCAAAACTTGGCCCAACCACGACGACACTCCCCTATGTCAATTCATTTTACCCCGCCGATGTCTCTCAGATCGTCAAGTTATCGAAGAAGGACAGGATTTCCCATTTTTTGGTCTAACGCTAGATAAAAGACGAACTGGAAGAAGAAGTTATCGTCCTTGTGTAGGATTTTGAGGAAGGTCTCCCTTCCTGCCCATAACCGTTGATTGTCACTCAACCAGTAACTACATCTGAGTAATTCTCGCTGAAACGGGGCCACTACTGACACGAGGTCTTCAAATATTGGTACTTTTGCGCTTAATTGGTTGAAAATGGTTAAAAAATAAGAATTGCACTTTTGATACCTCAAAATAGTGGACCCCTCGTTCGCCAAGGGGCTAACAGTTTCAAAAAAAAGTTGAATTTTGAGCAAACCTTGAGATCTATATCATGTGATATTTCATAAATTTGCCATGCAACAACTAACAGATGGCCCGGTTCTGTAGAGAAAAAGAACATCCACCTTCTTTTCTTCTTCTTCTTCTTCTTCAGCATAGGACCGGGGTGGCTCGTGCTATTTCAAGCACTCCTCTCCATTCAACTCGGTCTTCGGCCACTCGTCACCAATCTCCTCCAGTCCTCATCCTCATCCAGCCGTCTCAGAAATCGCAAATCGCTTTCGACCTCCGGTAGCTTTTCCTCCTCCCAAATCCTCGAAATAACCCAGAGATGAGCCTTTGCTAGCGTTTCTCCGCCATGTTTATAAAGCTCTGCCGGTAGGCGGTCCTTCCCAGCGGCTTTAATGGTCTTCAGCAGCCTGATTTCTCGTTTGACTTCTTGGAGATCAGTTGCTAGGACATTACTATCTTCCATGGGCGCTTCTTGGTTAATTTCCATTCCGCCTTCTTCTGCGACTTCGCCATTGAGGTGTTCATCGAAGAACTGCTTCCATCTGTCGACCACCTCGTGCTCGTTTGTGACTAGATTCCTTCCCTCGTCCCTACACATGTCAGGTTTCGGTGTGTAGCCGTTCCGAGTTTGGTTCATCTTCTCGTAAAACTTGCGCGTGTCATTAACTCGGAATAATTGTTCTAATTCTTCACGATCTCTATCCTCCTTTTGGCGCTTTTTTCTCCTCAGGATCGTGGTCAACTGGTTCCTCTCTCGTCGCCCTGCTGTACCCTTTGTCATTTCGTGCTTCGCGTGTGAGTGTCCCTCTCGCGCATTCGTTCTAGCATAATTAATCTTGACGCTCAAGTACGCGCGTACGGTAAACCTTTAAACGCCCAGGCGGTTGGCAACAGCAACGTCCAACTCAGCGAAATCATATATTTTTGTTTTGTTTATTTTTGTCTTTCGGTCAGTGCGGCTCCTTTCTATTTGCCGAGAACGAACCGGGGTTCACCTCCCAGGTTCAAGCTCAAGTCTCGAGATCATGTTCGAATGGAAAGTAGGGTCGCTACATCTCCTCCCACCTCACCCTGTGTCATCTCGGTATCCTTGTATCGTCGTCGTGGCAGCTTTTTTGTATCGGCCCTGCATATCATGATAGTATTCCCGGGATTTATTAGCTGCGCGTTCAGGTATCTTTAATAATGTCTTCAATGTGGAATATGGGTCTTAAGTTTCAATACGGGCCTCTTGGCCTACCGCACAATTGGCTAGCGGTCTTTCTTCTCTCCAAATGGTGTCCAATCAAACACTTTACGTGGACTCGACTAGTCTTATGTAGCGTGACCAGTGGAATCATGGTCATCATTACTGTGGCTTGAGCTGATTTTGCGGTTATGGTGCAGCTGTCTGTATTGACGCTTGGCAACAATGCAATGTTGTGGTTTCAAGATTCCAAAAAGCTCATGGGCTCATGGGTTCCAACAAGCTCAAGGGCTGCTCGGCTTAGCCTCTGTTGATTAATATGTGTCTTGTGCCTCTTTTGATTAATAAGTGATAGGTTACGTCATCTAAGGTCGTCCTTTCTTAATTAAGTGTTGATTTGGAGTGTTTTTGTAGCGGATAATTCACCTCTCGTCACTAAATAGGGTCGTCTCGGGTCATACGCTGTCAGAATTTTCGCGATCTTTTGCTGCTTCCTCGATTGTAGCCTTGTGGCATCGTCTTCTCTAAGAAACCTTATACCTCTGCTGCGTCTCGCACGGGCTCCGAAGTTTCACCGAGGGGAAGCGCATTACTCGATCCAACATTACTTTAATCAGCCCCGTTAGTTCCTGCTGGTCTCGATTGACTATATCATACGCTGCTTTGAAGTGAATAAACCTGTGATTTTATATATTCATGCCCGGTTTGGTGCACATTTATACATTTTGCTCCGCAGTGGTGTGAGATCCGTACAAATCCTTGGACTGTCGTCGGTGGCTACCAGCAAAACAAGATCCGGTTGAATGCTTTCTAAGTGCTGTTTATCAGTGTTATGCAACGATAGCAGCGGCAATCAAGCCAATCAACCCTTTTTGTGGATGGTCAAACAATTTCTTTTATCCATATTTCCGGTAGCAGTTCTTCACAGGTCACCAGTTGAAACACCTAACTCTTTTGAAGAAGACAGTACCTCAGAAGATTGTAGGTTGTTTGGTAAAGGATGACCCAGCTAGCATTTTCATATGTATATAAAAGATAAAAATCAGCATTACGTACAGATATACATGCTAATGAATCGTATTTGATGCGCAAAATGGGCATATCCGTGCTATTTTGGAGGCGCTATACGTGATTAGGAATAATTATAAGCGTTCGACCTTGTAAGTATTTATTTACGATCATATCCGATTAACTTCGACTCGCTTCGTAATGCTTGGGCCCACTTTTTCAAGCTTTAATTACGATTTAGAATTTGTTAAGAGATATTTACGATAATTTTTATATATTGACATACGAGTTGGTGCTAGCTGGGGACGGCTTTGACGTCCATGGTATACCGTTAATAATTTTGAGCGCATATATATTACTATTATTTATTAGTTAGAGTCGATATCCGCATCCAGTAGGGGTGTATATTTGTGATATTAGAGAAAAAAATCCAACCTTCTACTAGAATGTGTTCGATTTGGTTCGATGTAGGGTCTTTTTCTAATTCCCGTCGTAATAAGGAAAGCCATTCTAATTTTCATCATTTGCTGGATGGATTTAGTGAATACTCCAAAAGTTCTCGTACTGATTTGACTAAAACACACTTACCTTCCGATCCGTGAACTTTGAAATCACTGAAAAGCGACTATTAAAGCATATTATTGAAATTACGCAACTGACTTTATTGCTAAAATTCGTCGTACCGTTTTAAAATCCGTCCATCAAAATTTTTCATCGTCCGAACTAAAAATCACATCAATGTTTATGAAGCTAACGCGCATGTATTTGTGTAGGACGGCATGACAAATATTATTCTACAAAATTTCTGCAGGTCAGGCAAGTTTTTCTGGCTGTAGAATAACGACAATGCCTTGCGTGAGTTATTTTCATTTATGAATGACGGAAATTAAAACGATTAGTCGACATTGTCTTCTTCGTCGCACGAAAAAACGTAGGAAATTTGGCTGGTAGGACTTCTTTAATGATAAAAAGCAATTAAATAGACCTCAGCTCACTTTGATTGATTGCGTATGATAGACAACTAACTAAAATATTAGGGAATAACTAGTTTTGCATTGTGTGTCATAAAAATGCTGATATTTTTAATAATTTGTGTTGGATAGGACGGGAATAGGCAATTACGACGATGTAGCACCATACCCTACGTTGTACAGATGATTCCCAGATAACTTTTTGTATTACGTGGAAAAAAACTTTTGATCACCAGACTTCGAAAAGCAGGGCAGGTTATACATTGCCAAAGTTTGGTCATCGTCTTTTGTGTCGATATCACCTGGTCAATACGGGTCTACCCCTATAGGCACACGGACTTTAGGCATAAATACATTAGCTATAATGGGCGTTAGGCATAATGAAGTTTAGGCATAAAGGACGAAAACTTATGCATTAGAAAACTAATTTTAGACATTTTTCATGCGATTACCATGCCATCTGGTAGTGAATCTACCTATTCATCGCCAATGACAGCAACACCGGTGTACAAAAAAAAATTATAGCGTTATCAGTTGATTTGAACCAACCATCGTGAAAATGGACAAGCAACTGCGCTCGATGCTTTGTTCGTACTTCCAGCTCCACCGCAGAGCGAAGAATTTGGACATCGTGACGCATTACGGGTTCGCCAGATATAGCCAATCCGGAATTTACAACATGGTCTTCCTTCTAGAGAAAGACAAGAGCGTCGAACGGAAGCCTGGTCTCGGCCCATCGACATCCTAAAGTGTACCTAGAAGCTGAACGAGAAGACCGAGAGCAAAATAACCTCATTGCTGGTTATAGCAAAATAATCTGAGTCCTAGCCCCAGTCCCAGTCCCAGTCCCAGTCCCAGTCCCAGTCCCAGTCCCAGTCCCAGTCCCAGTCCCAGTCCCAGTCCCAGTCCCAGTCCCAGTCCCAGTCCCAGTCCCAGTCCCAGTCCCAGTCCCAGTCCCAGTCCCAGTCCCAGTCCCAGTCCCAGTCCCAGTCCCAGTCCCAGTCCCAGTCCCAGTCCCAGTCCCAGTCCCAGTCCCAGTCCCAGTCCCAGTCCCAGTCCCAGTCCCAGTCCCAGTCCCAGTCCCAGTCCCAGTCCCAGTCCCAGTCCCAGTCCCAGTCCCAGTCCCAGTCCCAGTCCCAGTCCCAGTCCCAGTCCCAGTCCCAGTCCCAGTCCCAGTCCCAGTCCCAGTCCCAGTCCCAGTCCCAGTCCCAGTCCCAGTCCCAGTCCCAGTCCCAGTCCCAGTCCCAGTCCCAGTCCCAGTCCCAGTCCCAGTCCCAGTCCCAGTCCCAGTCCCAGTCCCAGTCCCAGTCCCAGTCCCAGTCCCAGTCCCAGTCCCAGTCCCAGTCCCAGTCCCAGTCCCAGTCCCAGTCCCAGTCGCAGAAGAACGTAAGAACGTAGTCCTACGTAGAAAACACTCCTTTCTAAGACGCAGATGTTTTGATATAAACTTCATAACACTTCGTCTAAGGAAAGTGGCCAGAATTTTCTTACGGTAGAAGTTCTACTAGAATTTGACCTATTTATATCTGCAAAAATTTGTACCTAGGAAGGAAGAAAATAAAAAGGAAAACATCTGATAACAAAATAACAGGTTGAGACAGCTTTTTGTTCTCGATAGGCAGGCATGGGAAAAAAGGTAGAGTATAATGACATTTTCTTCCAACCAAAAAGCGGGAAACTGTGAACGTGAATGCTCATCAGGGAAAATAATTACAGGAAATGGGATCTTTTCATCCTCTCAGTAGCCACAGATAAAATGAATTCCTGTTCATTCAGCCTTCTGACTTTGATATTCCGGCCTACTGCCGTACGCATGGATGCTCTTTTGATGTAGCCTATCCTGTTTGGAGCGATAAGTTATCATCGGAGAAGCTAATCTACTGGTTGTTTTTGGTAGGTAATCACAAAAAAAACTGCCATGAAAGACACTTTTTCGCATGAACGGTTCTTTCTGCTTGGGTGGGCTAATTAGTCATAGAGGATGTTTTTACAAAATGAGCTGCTGATGTATGTTAATTTTTTTTTAATTTCGACGAACTCTCAGATTGCACACATAAATTTAACCGAGAACCGGGTTGTTGTTTTTCTTTGATTCGATGAGGCACTGCGAATTGCGTCAATTGCCGCATTTCATACGGCGTTCACAGTCTTTTCCAAGTATCACTTTGAAAATAAGCTTCATTTGAATTTGTTTTGAATTGATTTGTTTTATTCATGCACGGAATCAAATTTTATGTGAAACGGAATACATTTATAATTTTATCATATGCGAGCGTCAGCCATCAAAAACGGAAACTGCAACTTCGCTCAGTAAAATGACGCAATGAAATGCAATTCAATGCGGTTGCAACTGTTTTACACATTTCAATTTCGTTCAGGCAAAAGATGACGTTCCCATGGGCGAAATACATAGATATAATTTTTGTAATTCATGTTTCAAATTACATTTTAGCAGATTCTGTCAACTGCATTTTTCAGATGGGATTCCTGTGGAAACGTATTTCCATTCTGTTATTGACATTTTCCCCGAAGCATTCGATGAGCAAAGGTTTTTGTTTTTAAACAATGCTGTCCTATCGATGAAAATCTGAGCATGACTGGATGAAGTATTTGAAATACTCTAGGACAAGATTGAGAATCACATTTATTTCCTAATTAGGCTGATATATTTATTGTAAAACTTTTGAACGAATATAGAAAGTTGCAAATTCGATCTTGAATATTTACTATTTAACAGTTGATTCTCCGACGACTCCGCTTACATTGATTATGACAAAAAGCAGCGAAACTTTTAATAAATTTATAGTTTATTTATAAAACGAATTTTTGTTTCAAAATTTCGGCATTTCCAGTTGGAAATAATGCATTCCACCACTTTGACATGTAAAACAGTTGTTATTGCTTTGCAAGACACAAACTTTACCAAACCATCAGTTAATGAAATTTCTCTAGAAAAATAGCAAAAGTCAGCAATAAATTTTAATTACCAATATTTATTTTATATTTAGGCCCTGTCTGAGCTTTTGTTCATTTTCAGGCTCAAATTAACCTTCAGTTTGTCAGCTTCTCCAGTTCGGAGTGTTATTTTACGCACGGCATTAATAAAAAATCGTAATTGCCTTCGGAAACAAACTTTCCTCATTAGCGAGCGACCGCGACCAATTCCGCACCGCATTTTATATTTCTGTCTCATTTCTCGATGAAACCTGATACCTCCACCCACCATCAGGATTGTGGAACGCCGCACACTAAAAGACTCGCGAAAGGCGGTGGAGAGCGTTGAATATGCTGGCAGGAAAAGGTGCCAGTGACAATAGGAAATACATCTACCGTCGATTCCTAGCCGGCAGGCAGCAATTGCATGCCGGCTGGCTTCGACGACGATGATTACGATAATTTCTCGAATCGGTTGGAATTAATCTTGATTCCAACCAGCAGCAGCAGCAGCCGGTTGATTTTCGCTTCGAGTCGGATGCCGATATGGTTCATTTATTGCGAAAGGATGTTCGGCATAATGGTAATTTGCATAATCGACGACTGATGAAACAAAAAATGTTTAAAAGGGATTTTCGGCTTTGTTTTCTGATTCCTTTTTCGATTGCGTCTAGTGTTAATTGATACACCAGACAATGTTGGTTGAATTTAACGATTCTTGTTACGATCCTTAACGATTTTTTTTTGTAGGATGGATATCGTTTCAGTTCACCTGTCTGGTAGAAAAAATCCAATACCTTCAAGAACTTTATTTATTCAACCCAGCGGCGCCAGCGGTTGCGTTCGCTCTTGATTAAAACAAAACTCCACGAAGAAGAAAAATGGTAATTCCGAGGGTGGGAAATGTTTATTCGTAAGACGATTGTGAACGTCGTACCCCGCCAGGGTTCTATCTGCTTCGAATCACCGATGCGTGCGATGTTTTTCCTTATTAGCTCTCGAATCGGTTTCATGGCAGCGGAAGGCCGAGTCCCTCCTACATTATGTGGCAGGAATTCTTAATTAGCTGTGCGACAGCTTACCGGCCTGGCACATATTTCAAGTTCGCACGTAACCTTTTTTCTTCCGGAAGTGGCACCGGGCCGGAGAACCCATTAAAGGGCATACAAATTATGAGTTTGAGTGGTTAATTAGGTGACGCATAAATCAAGATTTCCTGCCTGTGGAAGCAAGGTTCCTTCCCGGAGGGATTTTCGAGCTACAAAAGTTGATCCAGTAAAGTCGAGCGAGAAATGCGGTTTGTTTATTTATTCAACCTTTTTTTTTGTTCAAGAAGAGCAAGTATTGGATTTACTGTTTTTATTGAATTAAAATATTCATAATATTCAGAGAGCTATTAAAACGATCTCGACGCTTTTTCCTGCTATTTTGAAATTAGTAAATTTGAGTTAACAATCTTCCGAACCGGCTTTTTGCTCAGATCGAAGCACAGTTCGCCGGTCCATTGTTCCCTGATTATCTTTGAGCTTCCGGCAAAGCCGCAAAGCTGCACTCTCCATTGAACAGCAGGCGGGCGAGCGAGCGAGCGAGCAAGCAAGCAAACGTTCATTAAAGTGGATTGCTTCGGGATTTTTTTTTGCTGCCTGTTTTGTTCGTCCTGAGCACCTCTTTCACCAATCTGGCGATTGATTTCCGCCTTGGTGGGCGCTCTAATGAATGGACCTTTTGTTCCGAAAACAAGCCCAACCCTCGAAGGAAAACGGGCTCGGCAGCAGCAGGCAGAAGAATAGAAGTTCCTGCTGCTCGGTGGAAAACAGCAAAAATTTGCTCTACTCTTTCCGTTGTTCAACCGGCTAACCGAACGCAGCAGCAAACCGAAGTGGAGGAGCAAAAGAACTGCTCAAGCTTCAGGCTCAATCTTTTATCCGCACAGCTGCGCGGCACGGCACACGACCACCTTTAACCCTTTGTTACCCAAGCCGGCAGCCACCCAATTGATGATCTGATCAGACGCCATGAGAATTTGGTGTCCGGTGCAAAGCGCTACTGAAAGTTTAAAACAATGTACGCCCAAACTGGTTAACTGGTCCGAACAACAAAAAAGGCTATCCGTTTTGCAGCCGAGCATTTACACAAACGAGAAACCCTTTTTCACCCACTATTGCACCGATTATAGAGCATTATCGGAAAACGTGCAGTTTTTTTCTTTTCGACGTTTCATACGGCGAAAACCTAGGGCAAGAAAACGCTGTCAACCGCTTCTATTAACTTCCGGTAATCAATTTCCATTACGGGGACCTCTTTACTGAGGTGGAAACTTCGCGTCGATGCTCGGTGCATGGCACCGGCGGAAACTCACCGTCATCGTCGTTATCGTTTCCGATGAACTGGAATAATCGCTGTTCGGTTGATCGAAAAGGGCCTTCCCTTCGCAGCTGCAGTCGAGTCGGGGTGCAGACGGTGATTGTGATTGTTTTTCCGATCAAAGCTCTGAGCTCGAGCTTTAATCATCGGAATTGCTATGCTGCGTGCAGGCAGCAGTTCGCTCGTTCTTGGGACGCCCTTTGTCACATGCTAGTTATTTCCGGGTGGATTGGACCCACCCGGTTGAAACTATCAACAAATGAGCGGGAAGCATCCTTAATCTACCAAAATTATGCTTGTGTGTCTTGTCCGCACCGGTCTACTTCTAAAATGTCAGGTTTTCAAAATCGCTCTGAATATCAATGAAACTTTTTGGATTCAATAGCATTTAATTCAAAATTGTTGATAAAATTGCATTTACCCTATCTAACAACACATGTATAGACTTTCATTTAGTCATTGATTGGCCATGGTCTCCTAAGCAACAAACATTTTATTTGAATAGCAGTTTGTTAAACTATTATACAGCTAATATCCAGGAAACGAGCGCTTAGTAAGCCACTATCAAACAATAACGTTTGTTGGGTATCAATTCAGCACGTTGAACTTAGGCCCGTTACGTCATTAAGGATCCTGCACTTTTCGACTCTTGAACTTTTGAACTCTTGGAATCTTGCCCTCTTGGACTATTGGACTTGGAATTTTGGACTTTCGGTTTCTCGGTTTTTCGATCTCTTAAACTTCCGTGCTCTTGTACCTTCGGTCTCATGGACTTTCGGTGTCATGGATCTCCGGTCTCTTGAACTTAAGGTCTTTTGAACTTTCGGTATTTTGGAATTTCGGTCTCTTGAGATTTCGGTCTCTTGGATTTGCGATATCTTGGAATTTCGGTCTGTTAAACTTTAGGTCTTTTGGACTTTCGGTCTTTTAGACTTTCGATCTTTTAAACTTTCGGTGTCTTGGGCTTTCGATCTCTTAAATTTTCAGTCTCTTGAACTTTCGGGCTCTTAGACTTCCGGTTGCTTGGACAATCAGTCTATTGGACCTGCAGTCTCTTGCACTTTCCGGCTATTGTACTTTTGGGGTTTAAGACTTTCGGTCGCTTGGACTGTCGGCCTTGGGGGCCATCCATATACCACGTGGACAGTTTAGAAGGGGGTGGGGAGTATGAAAATGTCCACGCTTGTCCACGGAAGTAGACGGTCAAGCTGAGGTGCTCTAGTTAGACAGGGATACTCTTGACGGAGAAGAATCGTCAAGCGAAAGTCAAACTGAAACGGACTTTCTTGCAGTCGATAATAATTCGCAGTAGATAAGATGACTATGAACAGAAGAATTTAGGTCCTAACACCTTGCATACGGATTTTAATACGCTGCGGAAATTTGACAGAAAATCCATGGAAAAACTTAAATTTCCGCATTCCGTAAGCATTGTGTCGGGGCCTTTAGACTGGAGCTTTCTTTTACGTAAGCTTTTTCAATAAATACTGCATAAATTAAGTTGAAAACAAAATTTAGCACCATGCATTTGTTTTGTTCAATTTTACATAAGGAAAAAATATCCACGTGGACGGGGGGTTGAAAATTGGATCTCTTGTATTTTCGGTCTTAACGACCAGGTCGTCAGAGTACACTCATGGCAGTCAGTATGGTACCGAATATCACCCTTCCCTTCCCTTTTTCAGTGTACCAATATGCTCCGATAGATTCGGAAAACCATCACAAAAAAATAAAATCAGTTCAACCAACCAGCTAGCCGTAACAAGATTTTGTAACTCGAAGCACTAAACAATGCATTCTATAGATTCTATTACTCTATTCTATTGGACCATAAATTAATCTAAATACTGAAATTTGTGTCCGAATAAAAGTTATCACTATATTCTCACTTTTTTGCCGTCGATTTTTCATTAATTTTTTTCTGCCGTTCCATTCGGCCAATCACTCGCGAAACTTAACTTAAGGCACAGAAAACTTTAATTTATCACCCGAATAGTTATTTAAAGAGATATTATAATGATTTTGCCCAAACTATTCACTTGAATTGATAGGAAAAACTTCACTTAGTTTCGATTGCGATTCCGAAGCCACGAGCGTCGTGCTGTACACGTTACCAAGGGAACGGGCGTATATATCGAGTGATGCCAACGCAAACATTTGAGCATGAAATTGACCAATTATTTTCGCTACTAAATTAACGTTCTTAGAGTGTCGGTAATACAGTCATCCCAGTATTATGGGCCAGTTAAGCATGATGATGCTACAAAATTATTGGTAGAAACACAGATTTAAATAATTTACAGTTTATTTTTAACTAAATTGGTTATAAATATATCATAATTTGATGTCCTGTAGGCAATCTTGTTCCAAAATCACACACTTTTTTGCAGAACAACAAAATGTAGGCATATTCCATTCCCGGTATTGTGGGCCAGTTTTAAACCTGGTCAGAATTATGGGTCAATGTTCTCAGTATTATGGGTCAGTGAAATAAAATTGGTTTTATTTAATTTTAATTTAATTTATTTATTGACATATGTAACGTAAGGCAAAGCCTTTTGAATTGTTACAATAAGATTTGATCTCGAATTTAGTTGGACTACCAAACTTATTTCTAAATTGATATTTATTCTAAGTGATATTGTGTTTCCTCTACTTTGTATTAAGGGAATAACTATGTGCTGTTGAGCCGTGCAAGCAACTGACGCTTAAAAACTCTCGTGCTTGAGCTCGATTTTATCGAAGTTGGTAGTGAGTTCCAATGGACAATGCCTCTAACGAAAAGTGACGAACTGTAGTCTCTGGTGCTGTGACGCGGCACGGAAAAATTTCTAGTTCTCAAGTTTCCTAGGGGTTGCAAAATAGTAAAGTGATATTCAGGTTTCCTAGTATAGTTAATCTTAAATATCGATAAACAGGACCTATATTTATAAAAATCTGAGAAGGTGCAACCTAATAGCGACTTGTGTAGGTGAGAAACGTGAGAAAATCTGGAAAGGTTGTATACGTATCTAACACATGCGTTTAACGCCATTCGAAATTTATTCAAGATTCCTACAGAAGTGTTAGCGTAGAGTGCATCGCCATAAACAAAATGAGGTAGCAATATTGATTTAAAAAGCTTTAACTTAGTTGATGTTTGAAAATGTTTAGTAGCCAAATTGAGCTGCTTTAGCGTTCCATATATTTTACCACACTGGGCATTTATGTGAGCTTCCCATTTAAGCTGAGATGTAAAAATTACACCTAAGTTGGTAACTTTGTCAAAAAATTGAATAGGTTCACCTTCTAGGAATAACTGAGGAGGAGTCATGTTGTTAATACTTTTAGCAAATAATACAGCCTTTGTTTTACTCGGATTGATCGACAAAAGGTTTGTATTGGACCATGCAGATAATTTGTTTAGATCATGATTTATTTTGCGAGCAACATCATTTAGACCAGATTCACCATTAGTACAGCAGTATATTTGCACATCATCGGCAAATAAATGAATAGAACAATAGTCCAAATTAGTCGGAAGGTCGTTAATAAAAAGCGAGAATAAAAGTGGGCCTAGAACAGATCCTTGAGGGACCCCAGACAAAATTGGTTCAAGGGAAGATAAAACCTCATTACATGAAACAGCTTGATACCGATTTGTTAGATACGACCTAATCAACTTGGCGGCAGTTGCAGAAAAATCAAACAATGACACTAATTTATTAACAAGCTTATTATACGAAACACGATCGAAGGCTTTGGCGAAATCTACCATGAGAAGAATAACAATTCCCTTTCTATCTAGGGTCTGTGCAATGTCGTTGTGAATCTTTAATAACGCAGTTTCTGTGCTATGATTTTTTCGAAAACCCGATTGAAAAGGACTGATATAGTTCATTACTTGAATATGATTTGACATCTGTGCTTTAAGTAACTTCTCAAAAGCCTTAGAAAGAGCACTCAGGAGACTAATAGGTCTGAGGTTTGTAATGTCATTTGAATTGCTTTTCTTCTTAAGCGGTATTACTTTCACGAGCTTCCAGTCTCTTGGATACTTTGATGTACAAAGAATAGAATTAAATAGATGTGTAATCACTGGAAGAATCAAAGGCAACATTATTTTTATAAAGGCAATTGGAATATTATCCAAACCATACGCATTTGATTTGATTGAGTAGATAGCATTTATGGTTTCATTGTCGTCAACGCGACGAAAACCAAAACTGTTATGATCACTCAAAGGTAATGAGGGAGATTGATCGGTACTAAAATTTGAGATGAAATAATCATTAATCTCATGCGCTGTGTACTCTATATTGTCGACGGAAGCTTTTTTTGTTACACCAAGTTTGTTAATGTTACTCCAAAACTGCTTGCAGGTAACATTGATATTAAATTTTCTCCTATCATACTCATTTTTAGCTCTCCTAATTAAATTATTAACTCTGTTTCGAGCATGTTTGTAAGCAGCCAAATCATCAGGTAGCTTGGTTTGTTTCCATTTTCTATAAGCCAATGCCCTATTAATGATAGCTGTCTCCACTTCACTAGTGAACCAAGCATTCGGTCTCGTCCTAATAGGTCTCAATGGTATAAACTCATTATGCAAATAATTTAAATGGCTGTTCAACAGTTGGACGATACGATCAGGGTCACTGATATTCATAGCTTCGTTCCAATTTATACGACGACATGCTTCATGAAGCGGTGCAATATCATAATTAACGTAATCCCTATACGAATTCGTTTGTACAGGAGCAACCGGCAGGATATCTAGAGAAAAGAAAACTAAATCATGGTTGGAGATACCAGGCAAAGAAACTTGATCTTGTTTGACTATTATGTGGGGGGAGTCTGAAATTATTAAATCAAGTAAAGAACAGCCTGAATTGAAGAAAAACGTTGGTTCAATGTTAATACAAGAACAAGAAGTACTTTCGAGTGCGTCTCGAAAACGCCGACATCTGCTTGAGTTTTTCAGTAGATCAGTATTAAAATCACCTATAAAGAATGAATGATCATATTTCGCAATAAACTCATCTAAGTGATGCAGTAGAATGTTCGAACAATCGTTATCCGGGGGATTGTAATAAACTCCTAAAAAGAATTTCTTCTCGCCGCATTTAATATCAAGCAGCAGAAACTCCGTTCGATCATCATCGGATTTACGAATTACTTTACAGTACAAGTTTTTCCTAATATAAACACATACTCCTCCTCCGTGCCTATTTCGATCATGTCGAATAAGTTTGAATCCATCAATATTTATCATGGAATTGTTAATTGATTCATTCAACCAAGTCTCAGACATGCATATTATATCAATTTTGGTATCCATAAAAGTGGCTTTCAGTTCGTTAAATTTAATCAGTTTCCGAGCGCATAAACTTTGCACATTAATGTGACAAACATTCAATTTATCATTGTTCAAAGCAACATTGAGTACAGCTCTAGGAATAAGTAAATTAGTGTTAGAGACATTGCTGTTCATTAAATTATCCGTAGTCATCAATGATATAGCGAGTAGTCATTAAACGACAGCAACCCACAAAACTCACCAGCACAAAAAACGCCAAACTATGGAGGAAACACAACCTACGCCTACATCCACTACAACTAAAATTCATTCAGTTCGCATAGATCACAGTTCAATCAACGCATGTAATAGACGATCAAATGTTTGCAGTCCAGAAGTCAAATATAGAGAATCGATATCACTCAGCTTTGCGTACAATCGCAATCTCCCAGCAGTAGCAGTGCGGCATCACACAGAATTCTCGATCGTTTGCACAGTTGTCCTCAGTCGGTGCAGAAAAATACAATAGCGATGCCCTGCATCACTATCAGCAGCAGCTTCCCAAGCCAAGCAGCAACAACAGCAACAGCGACGGTTTGACTTTCAGGAGAGGAAGACTCATGGATAGCTACAGGATCGGACGCATGGGAAAAGCGCAGTAAGGAAAATGATTTTTGCAAGGAAGGTAATTGATCTTTTATTTTTTTGCTTTTTTTTTTTTTTTTTTTTTTTTTTTTTTTTTGATTTACTTTTAGGAACGGATGGAGTCAAAGGATAGCAAGGGAAAAGATACATGGAAAATAATCAAAGGCAGGAATGAATAGCATTAATGGAAGGGATTACTTTTTTGTTTTACTTCTAGGAGTGGACGGAGTCAAAGGATGGCAAGGAAAAGATACACGGAAAAATATAAAATGTAGGAAAGAATAGCGTTAACGGAAAGGGTTAATTGTATTTTGTAAGCAGATCATCAACGGAGTAAAACGATTCAGCTCGCCCAGAATCACTAGTTGATACATGCACGATCCCATCCTTTGTAAAGACTCTCTGCAGACGGCCCTGTCTTTTTAATTTTATTGCTTCGGCACGGACTTTTCTCGCTTGCTCCGACAAGTTTTCGTTGAGGTAAATGCGGTTAGTGCTGTCGAATCCGATATGACGCAGATTTAAATTCCTTGTGCCCAAATATCTTCTATAGAAATCATTTCTTACATTTCGAAGTGCAAATTGGCAAACAATAGGCGGAGAATAACCGGATGATACTGGCAATCGTGAAAGTCGCCGCAGGTACACCATCGGAATTTCAGACTCGGAATAGCCCAGACTTCCAGCGATATTTTTGAACAGCAGCAGCAAATCTTCATTTTGTCTGTACGGTACACCAGAGATGATTAGATCCTGTGACTTCTCTAAGATTGTCACCGACTGTTTTGCTTCATTTAAATTACAACGAATTTCACCTATCGCACTATCCATCATCGATACGTTTGAACTTTGCTCGTTCTTCAGCGCGATAAGTTGGTCTTCCAAGCCAGCAATTTTTCCTTCAAGCTCCTCCTTGCAGGTATCAATTTTTGCCTCCAATTTTGCAGTTGTTGAAGAAAACATTTCTTGAATTTTGCCCCAAAGCTCATCAAGGTTCTGTATAGTGTCTCCGCTAGCTCGTTCACCATCATCACGCAAACGTTTGTTTACATTACCTTCACAATTAAGTAACATAGATGTAGAGCAAGAGCGGGTAACTGGTTTGCTTTTGTCCATTGTCGCCTATCCTCTATCTGACAGTACGGGGAGGATAACGTTTCTGAAGGGAAATTTGACGGTTAGCAGCGGAAATCACAACAAATTGCAGATTATCGAGAAGAATTTGTTGCAAATACGACTATAATGTGCTTAAACTTCACTTGATGCAGATAGCACTTTCACTTATGCTCGACGATAACGACCCAAAACAGCTTATTTATAGCAAGTACACGGTTAAAATCGCGTCGATTGAACTGTGAATACGACACTTACACAACAGTGTACATCCCTTCAGGATTGAATTGTCCATTGTTTATTTCGAGAAAAACGCGCGCGCGCTCGTGTGTTTGTGTATGTGTGTGTGTGTGTGTATGTGTGTGTGTATGTGTGTGTGTGTGTGTGTGTATGTGTGTGTGTATGTGTGTGTGTATGTGTGTGTGTATGTGTGTGTGTATGTGTGTGTGTGTATGTGTGTATGTGTGTATGTGTGTGTGTGTGTATGTGTGTGTGTGTGTGTGTATGTGTGTGTATGTGTGTGTATGTGTGTGTGTATGTGTGTATGTGTGTGTGTGTGTGTGTGTGTGTGTGTGTGTGTGTGTGTGTGTGTATGTGTGTGTGTGTGTGTGTATCTGTGTGTGTATCTGTGTGTGTATCTGTGTGTGTATCTGTGTGTTTGCATGTGTGTCTGCGTGTTTGTGTGTGTGTGTGTGTGTTTGTATGTAGTTTTCGCGATTTAGGGATCTTGTTGTATCTCTGTTGTTTCTTGTTGTAACTCATCAACTGTCTGAGTGAGGTAAGATTAGATTCAATTCAAACTGGTTCAATCTATGATGGATGGTACTCAGTGCTGTGTCCGGATTTCAAATGGATTGTCAAGTTCATTCGAATCACACAGAGGGCTTCATCAAGATGATGGTTTCTATAGCAAACCAAGTATACAAAAGGCGACTTAAGCTAAGCGGATACGATAGGCAGGACAAGTTGCAAGATTGCCGGACAACTATCCTGTAAAGATAGAATGAGCCTCAAATCCGGTAGGAATAAGATGACCAGGGGCGCAGCGAGCAAGATGGTTAGACCAGGTGGAGCGAGATCTGGCGGAGAGTACACGGTCTCCGAGGAATTTCGCCCAGACACAAAAATTTACGCCGCTATTCAGCTTATAATTCACAACCGACTTTTTATGACAACCGACAGTCGATTGGAGCCAACTGACAACTATCGGAAAACTAGGAAAATTAACGCATTGGAATTAAATGTATTGTTGTCAATCATGCAGGGGAATGTTGCTTCTGTCTATCAAACTCATACTCGCTGGTTAAATATTAGTTTGCTATGTATAAAACTAACGTAAAGTATAGACTGGCCCATAATACAGGGGTGACTGTATTTATAAAATTGACTGATAATAAAATTCATCGTAAACAACATTTTTTGCGATAGACGTACTCTCGGATCTAGTTCAACAGCAAAAATAGATTCGCGATTTTTACGCGTCGTAATTGTACATAACAGATTAATACCAACTACTAGCAACTATGTTCTCCTGGAAAAAGTGCCATTGCATAAAGCAAGCAAAAGCGGCAGCAGGACGTGAAAGTGCTGAAATCAGTAAAAAATGCAGCTGGACTCTGACGACCTTCACCTTAAGAACTTTCGGTCTCTTGGATTTTTGGACTCGTGAGCTTATGGTTTCAGGGTCTTTCGGCCGCTAGGAGTGTCAGTCGCTTGGGCTCTCACTTGATTGTAATTTTGGATTTCAATTCTTTCGATCTTTTGGACTGTCAGTTTATTAGAGTTTCGGTCACTTGGACTTCGGTTACATGGATTTCGGCTACTTATACTTCGGATACTTTGGAGTTTCGGTCTTTTGGACTTTCGATCTCTTGGACTTTCAATGCTTTGGACTTCTAGTCTCTTGAAATAGCGATTTCTTGGACTTTTGACCTCTTGAACTTCCGAATTCCAGGGCTTTCGGTCTGTTGAACTTTTAGTTTCATGGAATTTCGATCTTTTGAAGTTTCGGTTATACTCTCGGTGTTTTGGACTTTTGGTCTTTTAGACTTTCGGTCTTTTAGACTTTCTATCGTTTGGGCTAACGGTCTTTTTAGGATTTCGATCTTTGAGACTTTCTGTCTTTTAGGTTTTTGGTCTCTTAGTCTTCCGATCTCTTGAACTTTCAACCTCTTGGACTTGTAATCTCTTGAATTTTTATACTTTCGGTCACTTCGACTTTCGGTCTTTTGCACTAACGATCTCTCGGATTTCCAGTCTCAAGAACTTTCGATCTCTTGGACTTTTAGATTCGTGGATTTGTTGGACTTTCGGTCGTTTGCACTTTTGTCTTCTTGAAATTTCATTTTCTTGGAACTCTTGTTTTTTGTGCTTTCGGTCTCATGCTCTTTCGGTCGCTTGGAATTGCGTCCGCTTGGAGTTTCAGTCGCTCAGAGTCTCACTTGATTGTAATATTGGATTTCAATACTATTGCGCTTTTGGACTTGCCTTTCAGTTTATTGGAGTTTCGGTAACTTGGACTTTCGGTTTTTTGGCCTTTCGATCTATTGCACTTTCGGCCTTTTGAGTTTGTGGTTTCTTAGACTTCTTAGAATTTTGGTAGACTTAGATTTTCGGTCGCTAGGATTGCCGGTTTCTTGCACTGTCGGTCGGACTTATGATCTCTCGGATTTTCGGTCTTAAGAACTTTCGGTCTCGTGGACTTTTGGACTCATGGATTTATAGTCTCTTGGACTTTCGTCCTCTTGAACTTTCAGTTTTTTTTGGAATTTATGTTTTTTGAGCGTTCGGTCTCATGGTTTTTCGGTGGTTTGAATCTTCGGTCGCTTGGATTTTCAATCACTTGGAGTGTAGTTTTGGATTTCAAAACTTTCGATCTCTTGGACTTTCAGTCTGTTGAACTAGCGATTTCTTGGACTTTTACCCACTTGACTTTCGATCTCTTGAACTTCTGAGTTCTAGGGCTTTCGGTCTTTTGGACATTCGGTTTCTTAGACTTTCGGTCTCGCAATGTTGGTTTCTCGGAATTTCGGTCTCCTGAGCTTTCAGTCTCTTGGCTGCCCGTGAATGCATAGTCGACGTAACGACCAGCACCTTGATTGTTGAAAAAACGCATTTTTATCGTGGAAAACGTTTAAAGCCATATAATCTTTGCTATAAACTTTTTCAATCGAATAATCTGTCAATTTCGTAGAGTTTATTAATCAAAACAGGACTGATGGGGTTTTATGATTCATTCCTCATTTATTGTGTTAAAAAAATGCGAACGCCAGTTTATGCGAATAAATTGACTGTTTTTTTTTTGAACGATTATTCACATAACTTGGCGTAAAGCTACAAAAACAAATAGGTTACTATGCTGATTGATTATGCGGGGAATTACGTCAACCATTAGCATTGCGTGAAACTAATAGCAGAATAGCTCAATTTTCCTAAATTTCTCGAATATTTTCGAACAAACATATGTTGTTTGAGTATTGGGCATGCATGTGGACAACATAGTTAAGAGTGCGTAGGACCGAAAAAGTACATTTTGGTAATTTTGGTTTACGTCAACTATGCATCCATGGGCAGTTGGGCTTTCGCACTCTTGGAGTTTCGGTCTTTTGGATTTTCGATCTCTGAGACTTTTAGTTTTTTGGCTTCTTAGACTTCCGATCTATTGAATTTTCGGCCACTTAAACTTCTGGTCGCTTGGACTGCCGATCTCTTGAACTTTGGGTCTCCTGCAAGAGACTTCGGTTACTTGGACTTCGATCACTTGGACTTTCGATCTCTGGGACTTTCAATCTTTTGGACTTTTAGTCTCTTGAACTAGCGATTTCTTGGACTTTTGTCCTCTTGAACTTCCGAACTCTAGCGCTTTCGGTCTCTTGAACTTTTGGTTTCTTGGAATTTCGATCTTTTGAACTGTCGGGCTTTTGGACTTACGCTGTCTTGAACTTTCGGTCTTAAGAACTTTCGACCTCTTGAACGATGAAAATTTTCATTTTTTGTCCGGCTTTTTAGTCTTTTGCAGAAATCAAAACAGATTTTTAAATTCTTTCCGACGTTTCGGCTTTGTATTCAAGCCTTTTTCACGGATTGAATGTTGTCCGTTCTTTGTCATCCGTCGAACGGACAACATTCAATACTTGAAAAAGGCTTAAATACAAAGCCGAAACGTCGGAGACAATTTCTTCTGATTTCTTCTGATTTCTACAAATGACTGAAAAGCCAGACAAAAAGTGAAAATTATCATCAAAAAGACACCAATCGATAGAATACAATTTATACGATCTCTTGGATCTTTGGACTCCTGGATTTATGGTCTATTGGACTTTCAATCTCTTGGATTTTCGATTTCTTAAACTTTCGAACTCTTGGACTTTCGGTCTTCTGGAGTTTCGGACTGTTGGGATTTCGGTCTAATGGAATTTCGGTCTCTTGGTCTTTCGATGTCTTGGAGTCTTCGGTCTGTTACATTGGAGGTGTTTTGTGGCTTCGGGCTTTTAAACTTTCGATCTTTTGGACTTTCGGTTTCTTAGACTTTCGGTCGCTTGGATTTTCGGTGTCTTGCACTTTAGGTCTCTTGAACTTCCGGTCGCTTGGACTGTTGGTATCTTGAACCTTGAGTCTCTTGGCTTTTCGGTCTCTTGGACTTTCGGTCTTTTCGGCTTTCGGTCTCGAATTTTGCATTTTTGATCTCACTGGGCTTTCAGTCTCTTAGATTTTTGGTCTCTTACGCTTTGAGTCTTTTGGACTTTCGGTCTCTTGGACTTTCGTTTCTAGGACTTTCGGTCTCTTTTAAATTCGGCCTTTGGGTCTTTCTGTATCTTAAACATTCGGTCGATTGAACTTTGGTCTGTTGGACTTTCGGTTTTCGAATTTCGAAATTTTCTAATTTCGACTTTCGTTATCTTGATTCAGTTCAAGATAACGAAAGTTGAAACTAGAAAATTTCGTCTCTTGGATTTTTGGTCTCTTGGACTTTCAGTTTCTTGTATTTTTGCTCTTTTGTGCAGCAGACCGAGATCTGCTGGACTTGAGGTCTCTCTGACTTTCTGTCGCTTGGACTTTTTGTTTCTTAGATTTTCGCTCTCGTGTAATTTTATTTTTTTGGTCTATTCTATTTTCATTCTCTTCTATTTTCAATACCAAGTTAGAAAGTACATCTCCTTGTTTCTGTCCATCTAACGTTACGAAAGCGGTTGAAGTCTCACCTGCTGTTTGGACGTAGAATTTTGACCGATCCAGTGTCGTACTTGTCAGCCTAATCAGTTTCGTCTGCTGAACATCTTCAGAATCATAAAAAAGCCTTGGGTTATAAACGACTTTTAAGACTTCACAGCCGGTTCAACAGACCTCGCAGCCGGTTATTATTAGAGTACAGGACAATTACGGGGCTAGTGCAACGGTCTCACTTGATATTAGTAGCACCACCCAGCCAATATTCGAACGTACGACAACTGGCTTGTTAGACCATCGTTGTACCTCGAAGCTAACTACGCGGTTAACTTTGACTGAATCATACGCCGCCTTAAAATCAACAAACAGTTGATGAGTTCAGATGATTTAGTTCAATTGTTGAATATAAAGTCAATATTATTCATTACCAGATCTTATTTTATGTTTTATAAATCAATTATGAAATTCTACTATCAAGAGGGAAGAAGTACTTGTCTCTACGAACGACGTAATGCTTGATACTTCTGGAATTTTGACCCACTAATATAAAATTCACAATGAAATAGGCACTCACCGGAATCAATAAAAATTTGAATGTCATAGAAAATTTCATTGCATCCGGTTCCCGCTTTAGATTTCTAGTCGTTTTGTCTCCCCAGTTAAAGCAAACCAGTTTGTTTAGCAAAAAATTTAATATGACTATCTTCAAAACACAAACGATGACGCATCGGTCTATCGTCGAACAGATAGTGATGGACGTAGTTTTACCGTTTTTTCCCTGCTGCTAGCATGACAAATTCCGGTAGTCTCGTTCGTTCTAACCAACTAGACCGAAAGACTTTGTTCATCGCTTCGCCTCCGATATCAAATTGAAATGCTTCGCAACCGGAGCCTGAGTCCTGAGAGTTGTGCAAAAATTTGAATAATTGATTATTCATTCTCTTGTTGGAATGAACGTCCGTCGTCTCTGCCGCAAGGGATCATCACCCGGTTCCCGGCCGTCTCCACGGTACCACCCACCAGTGACACCTATCATAAATGACCCGCACGGCTCTACGTACCGAGGACGTCGACGGCGACGAGGACGATGACGACGGTTGGATGAGGCGACTTTACTGCTACCGTCGGACGCAGCAGGTCGGGTTATTTGCTCCGGTTAAAAGGAAGAAAGTTTACCGAGAGAAAAGCAAACTGGTAGGTACTTGGCAGATGAAGGCAAAAAAGGAAAATATTATCTCGCATATTCTGTGGGGAGGCTTTTTTCCAGAGCTATGTTTTCTCGTTCTGCCGGCCGGTCGATACGAGATTCTAATCAGGTCTCTTCAGGGAAATGATTTCATTCTACGGAATTCGGAATCAAAAATGGCGTAGTCCGATTAAGGATTTGTAAATGTTTGAACATTTAACTTTCTTCTGTACGGACTACAGTTGTAAATGTTTTTCTTCCACCCACGCAAAAAAAAGTGTTTTTTCTCACAGTTAGTAAAAAACATTGATAACGTGAAATGAAAGTTTGAAAAACCCTTCAGCTCCCAGCGGGCGTTTGTAATTGGAAATATAACCCCAACCGTGCTTTTTTTCCATTTCCATTTCTGTTTCGCATCAGAGGCTTACAAATCATACCACATTATCCCATCATCCCAAAAGCTTGATTTTTCCGAACTTAAAAAAATTCAATTACAACTTTCGCCAGTAACTAATGCCGACCTTTTATTCTTATTTCCCTCTTCACAGGTACTACACACCAGGTCCGCTTTTGGAGGAATTTTATGTTTATAAACTGGGAAATGGTCATCAAACAAGTACACCGCGACGCGGGGTTGCTATAGGTTTTCACCGGCAGGCCAGGCCGTAGGATAAAAGAGAAAAAATATAATTACAATAGATTAAAAACTTTTCTGCCGAAGTACCGGACGGTTTGTGCCGACATAAAGAAGTCGCTTGCAATGGCTCGCAATGGATTCGAACAAAAAAACTGTTTCCGTAGGCAACTAATTGGGTTCGTAAAAACTAAGGTATGACGGTAGTTGGGGAAACCGAAACCGAACCATATATTTAATCCTCGCAGGAAATTAAAATATGAACTGAATAATTGCGACTGCATTTTTAGAGGTGAGCGATTAAATTGTGATTGGTGTTATAATAAGTTTTTTTATTAACCGGGTTTCCATTTAAACTTTATTCTCGCATAATTTGAATAACTATATAAAGTTTAACTGATAGATTTTTTTTACGATTATGATTATTGTGTCGGTACAGTACTCGGTTGCGGGTAATCCAATGTGAATAACCGCTTTTCCATTTTTAATGTGAAACCACTGCTCTCCACATGTTGGCATAGAATTGACAAATCAGAGACAGATTTAACAGCACGTTTCAAAAATTTATTAACAGTTCAAACGACATCCCTCCGCAACAGTACATATTTCCTACCATTCAATCACAATAATTCATTCCAAAATCCCTCACATCCATTTGAACCAGTCGATTTGTATACATAATTTACAAGCACCCAGCGTTGCCAGCAGAATGCGAATGCCAGGATGCCGCAGCCATCGGAACCGAAATCGCTTTGCGCTATTAGAGTATTTACGGTGTCTACACACGACACGCCGGAAGCATTCGAGCAAATCGTTCTTGCTCTAATGCAATGCCTCCTCAGCCGGAGCACCGCACTTATCCGTCACTTCTTCCTCCGCCATTACGCAGTCTTACGATGTACCCAGAACAGGAATCGACTAAGTACACCCGTGCAATACGGCGAGACAGCGAAAAGCAAAGCATTAGAGACGTGCCAAGAATGTTTGAAAGACCGGCCCCAAAAAAAAAGCCAACCTGATTTTGCCGGTCCTAAATCAGGCCCAATCACCGCTTTATCTTTAGTACATAGGTACAGCACTTTTATGTTAGCATACACTCGTTGCTGAATATGTAGAGTCTTACAGGAAGTTGCTGGAAATCAGCTTATTCGGCAGAATGTTATTCGATTTGGGAGTTTTATTCTGAAGGTTAAGTTTTTTTTTCTTTCTGGTATGCATCATTATCCCATTACCCTCTAGACTAGTACTTCCCGGAGAAATCGATTCGAATCGCGATCGAATCAGTGGATGAAAGTTCTTCCTTTGAACTTCTTAGTTGGCCTTGAGATACGACCTCGACAGACTACCAAATTAATTGTCATAGCCTGGAATCCATGTTAGGACACGTTTCAAGTCTAATGGTACTTTATATTGTAATAAAACTTTTAACGAATCAAAAATGTTTTTAATGTCTTCAGCATAAATAGGGTAAGTTAACCTATAGTGGACCATTAACCTATAATGGACCTCGGGTACAGTTTCGGCGTTTATTAGCTTGCGCTTCTTATTTCCGAGGACATATAACATGAGACAGAAAGCACCAAACATACTATACAGTTCACTTTATAAACTTTCTAAAGTTATAGTCAGTCTAAAGTCAGATATTTATCCTTCTTCATTTACTAGACAAGTTCCAGGAGCACAATTTACAGATTCATGAGCTGTTTGTGGACTTAAACGCGGTGTACGATTGAGTCAAACGCTAATGGGCTATGGCTGGTACAGGTCTAGGTTTACCGACGAAACTAGTTCAGCAAATTCGTACGGGTGCGCAACGTTAACGCATACAGATGTAAGTCATACGGACTTTAGGCGTAATGGACGTTAAGCATAATGGACGGTAGGCAGGAAAAAAAGATTTAATAACTTTTCACGTATGATTTACAACAAGACAACCACAGGCCGCAAACGTTGCCGACCACTGAAGCGGACAATTATCCCCCCCCCCCCCTCTCCCGCAGAAATCACATCTGTCCAGATGTGCTTTATTCGCTTTCCTAGATTTACCGGCTATTGTTAGTTGCCCCTAGCCCTCGCATCGCAGACACTGAAAGTCCAAAACACCTAAAGTCCAAGAAACCGATAGTCCTAGAAACGGATAGTCGAAAAAAGCGAAAGTCCAAAAGACCGAAAGTGTAACAGTACAAAAGTAAAGGGGTCGAAAGTCTAAGAGACCAAAAACTCACAAAGACAAAACATCCAACAGTCCAAAAGTCCAAGACACAGAAAGTCCTAGAAATCGAAAGACCAGGAGAACCAAAATCCAAGTGATTGAAAGTCCAATAGACCGAAAGGCCAAGAGACTAAAAGTCCAAGAAACTCTAAGTCCAAGAGACTGAAAGTCCAAGTGACCCAAAGTCCGAGAAACCGATCCAAGCGACATAGTTTTTATACTGTTAGTTCCAGCGACCTATTTATAACCGAAATTAATCATTTAAGTGGAAAATCTTAGACACCAAAAGTCCAGACAGAAGTCCGACAGAAATTCCAAGTTCTGTCTCTTGCACTTTCGGTGTTTAAGATTTTATTACAAGGATCAAATTTACTAGAAACCAACATTTCAAACGACTGGATGTCTAAAAGACTGAGAGTCTAGGAGACCGAAAGCCCGATAGACAGAAAGTTTAAGAAACCAAAAGTCCAAGAAACCGGAGGCCCAGAAGGCTGAAAGTCCGAGCAATTATTGAAAGCTTTACGAACACATTTACCGTCAGGACATCAAGTCCTAATTCCAACCCCAGTCCCAGTCCCAGTCCCAGTCCCAGTCCCAGTCCCAGTCCCAGTCCCAGTCCCAGTCCCAGTCCCAGTCCCAGTCCCAGTCCCAGTCCCAGTCCCAGTCCCAGTCCCAGTCCCAGTCCCAGTCCCAGTCCCAGTCCCAGTCCCAGTCCCAGTCCCAGTCCCAGTCCCAGTCCCAGTCCCAGTCCCAGTCCCAGTCCCAGTCCCAGTCCCAGTCCCAGTCCCAGTCCCAGTCCCAGTCCCAGTCCCAGTCCCAGTCCCAGTCCCAGTCCCAGTCCCAGTCCCAGTCCCAGTCCCAGTCCCAGTCCCAGTCCCAGTCCCAGTCCCAGTCCCAGTCCCAGTCCCAGTCCCAGTCCCAGTCCCAGTCCCAGTCCCAGTCCCAGTCCCAGTCCCAGTCCCAGTCCCAGTCCCAGTCCCAGTCCCAGTCCCAGTCCCAGTCCCAGTCCCAGTCCCAGTCCCAGCTCCAGCACCAGCTCGACTCCTGTTTCTCTTCCCAGTTTACCAACTGCTCGGATGTTCCACAAGGCAGCTTGCTGTTTGTGTTTATTTTCAACGACATTACGTCGCTGCTTGAAGTTGGATGCAAACTGATGTATGCTGATGATCTGAATTTCTATTCGGTGAAATGTTAAGTAATGACTTTTCACCGCAACGCCAGGTCAGTCCTCTATGTACAACTACCAAATAAATGAGCATGTACTCACTAGAGTCGATGAAGTTAACAATTTTGGAATACTACTTGACATCAATGTCACCTTCAACTTGCATCGCACCACGCCAATATCAAACGTTTCTCGATAACTAGGTTTCATCGCTAAAGGTGCGTGTGATTTCAATGTTCCTTACTGTCTGAAGGCCGCTTAGTTTTGCTTGGTTTCGAGGTACGATGCTGGTCTAACAAGCCAGTCGTCGTATGTTCGACTTTCGGCTAGGCGGTGCTGATTGATAGAGTCAGCAGGATTTTTGCACTAGCCCCGTAACTGTCCTGTATTCTAATAGCCGGTTGCGAAGACTGTCGATAAAGAAAGGTCAAGTCTTAGAAAAGACGTTTAATCCCACGACTTTGCTTTGCTTTGCTCTACTGTCTGAAGGCGCTATATTATTCCATAGTACGTCCAGTCGTTCAAACTGCTTGCTTGGTATGGTGCTCATGGATCCTGCGCATCGAACGAGTTCAAAAACGTTTTGTGAAGCTCGCGTTAGAGATTTACCTTGGCATAACAGATGTACAATTGGCTAAGAGATAAGAAAGGGGTCTAAAAAAAGGAGGGCCATTGAGAAACAGTGAGGTTCGAATAAGGAAAAATGCTTTGTTTCTCGTTTTATATGGACCAGTCCGAGATGACTGCCCTGAGGAACCTCGAAAAAAACGGTGAGAAATAGCGAATGGAATCTGCAGATATTTACATTTAGGTGACAATTCGACAAGTATGATTCGGTTCACTGGCGCTGCAGCCCTCCGATACTGGGTTTCTTTGGGCTCTCGATTTGGACGATTCGGTTTCTCGAAAGCAATGCACAGTGGTTCAAAATGGCGAAAAGTTGAACTTTTTTCCTAGTGGTTTTTGCTCTCATTTTATCATTTATGGTCTTTAACACTTTTGTTCGTATGAATATCCCCCTTAATATGAAAGTGTCAAAAGTTAGTCATCCCTTACTATAATATAAATAAAAAGAAATAACTTTTTTGTGTTAAGAAATATAAACATAGTTTCTTCGGCAAAGTTGTAAATAATATAAAAATAAGTGACTTTTCTGAAAAAATAAAATTTCTATCTTTATCGAGTGCTGAGCTATAGAGCATATTCTTTGAAACTTCTTTAAAATTTAGTTTAATATACTTAGCTTTTGCTAGTTGCATTTTACAAGAATACATTGTTCTAGGCAAATATCGAGGCACTCAAAACACACAGAAGATCGCAAATCTCTTGGATCTTGACTTGCTTTACTAATGGAGAGACCTGCTCTCAGATTGACCACGTTCTGGATGATGGCCGGCACTATTCTGATGTCGCAGCCGTGCGATCCTTCTGGGGACCAAACGTCGACTCGGACCACTATCTCGTAGTAAGTAAGGTCCGCGCCCGGTTGTCCAACGTATTCAAATTGGAAACAACGAGGAAGATACGACTGAACATTAAGCGGTTATCAGCAGAAGGAGTTGCTGCAGAGTACACTCGTAAGACTAATTGCACGGGTGTACTTAGTCGATTCCTGTTCTGGGTACATCGTAAGACTGCGTAATGGCGGATGAAGAAGCGGCGGATAAGTGCGGTGCCCCGGCTGAGGAGGCATTGCATTAGAGCAAGAACGATTTGCTCGAATGCTTCCGGTGTGTCATGTGTAGACACCGTAAATATTCTAATAGCGGTGAACAACTTGGAGAGAACCTGAACGAACAATGAAAGCACATCCACGACGCGATCAGTACTACAGCGCGGAAAGTGTTGAGTACCACTGCTGCACCCACTTCCGGGGAGTGTTTAGACGCAGAGTGCCAGCTGATGAGAAGAATCGAGCCAGAAGTCTAATATTGGCTGCAACTGTGACTGCCGAAAAGAGACTTCACCGTCGTAAGAAACGTCAGCACTGTGATCGCGTTCTTGCGGAGGTGGAGAATTGCTTCGAAAGGCACGACACAAGAAGCTTCTTTAATCCGATCAACGGAATCAGGAACCGGACCGTGCCAACTCCTATTATGTGCAACGACAAGGAGGGGAACTTGATTACCGAAAAATCGGAGGTGGCTAGGTGTTGGAAACAACATTTCGATACATTGTTGAATGGTAAACAAGATGGAGCGGTCAGCAGAAATAGGATAACGGTTGAGGATGATGGGGAAGCTGTGGATCCACCAACTTTGGGCGAAGTAAGAAAAGCAGCGAGAGAGCTGAAAAACGGCAAAGCAGCTGGAAAGGATGGCATCCCTGCCGAACTTTTGAAAGTCGGGAGCGAACGGCTGTATTGTGCAATCCATCAGGTTATACTAAAGGTATGGACTGAGGAGGAATTACCTACGGACTGGTTGGAAGGTATCATAAGCCCTATTTACAAAAAGGGCCATTGACTCAAATGCAGCAATTATCAAGGCATTATTCTCCTCAATTCTGCATACAAAATTCTCTTTCGAATCCTGTTTCTTAGACTGACGCCGTTGCAGGAAACCTTTGTTGGCGAATACCAGTGCGGTTTTTGAGAGGGACGCTCCACGACGGACCATATGTTCACTTTGCGACAGATTCTTGATAAATTCCTGGAATTCAACTTGCAGACTTACCATTTGTTTATGGACTTCAAGGCGACGTACGATTCAATTGAACGAAATGAGCTGTGGCAGATTATGCTACAATATGGTTTTCCAACAAAACTGATTGGGCTGGTACGTGCTACCCTTGATGGTTCAAAATCAAGGGTCAGGATATCGGGTGAGGCTTCGGATTCGTTTGTGACGTTAGATGAAGCGATACCATCATCACAAAATCTCATATGCTACTAGAGTTCGCGGACGACATCAATATCAACGGTGTTGACCGTAGAGCTGTGGAAGAAGCGTAGGCGGAAGCTGTGAGGATACGGCTTATCATAAATTCTACCAAAAAAAGTATATGGTGGCTGGTAGAGAGTGTGGTAGCCCTTCGGATGTGGGTGGTGATAGATGGAAGTACTTTTGAAGTGGTCGACGAATATATTTACCTTAGTACGTAACTGAAATGTGACAACGATGTGAGCCGTGAAGTAAAAGCGGTTAGCGGCTGCCAACAGGGCGTTCTACGGATTACGTAGCCAGCTGAAGTGCCGTAGTCTACAACTCCGGTGGTACTCTAGGGCCACGTAGCGTGGACGATGAAAGAGAGCGACCGACGAGCTCACGCGTGAGTTATTCTGTTTTCATAGCAAGAAGCACAAAACTCACACATCTTTCTCCCCACTTGCCGCTTGATCACATTCTGCTTTGCTTCAACTGCTACCCGGAGCTATGCACATATACATACAAATTCGTTGATAACAGCATAAGCATTCTCTCGTACAAAACGTAGCTGTGAGTGAGCGTGAGAGAATGAATATCTAAATAAATCGCAAAGTTAAACTAAAACACACATTTAAATTACATGACCTAATTCTTATTAGGCTTTTAACATTCTAGTTAAGAAAATGTCGATTCCCGCGAAGGAAATACGTAAATTCCGCCAATATGTTTGCCATCTTAATTCATGAATGTGTGCGGTATTTTTCGCAGCTAATGTTTTCTCTGACGGTAGATTCTCTTTTGCTCTCTGGTTCGTTGTAATAAAATGCCAACTGTGGAAGAATTAAGCAGAATGTTCACAGCTGAATTTGGTTCACTTCGCATAGCAACAGAGACATCGCATATAATAGCGAGAGATAAATTCATATGTGAGTTTGGCGCTTGTGATCAAGGTTGAACTTTCAAGTGCTTGAAATCTCATTGAGTTTTTTGCAGGGTTATTTGCAGGCTAATTCATCTGCTCCGAGTTACTCCGTTTTACGGTTTATTTTAAATACCGGGTACCGGATTATATGCTACTGACACCCCATTGTACTTCCATTATTGTTATTTTGTCAACGCGATGTGATTTGCCGTGATGCATGGTGAATTATCTCAAACTCCAAAAATGTCCCCCGAAACTGGCACCGAATTTTTCAGAACCGATGGTAAAGTTGCCATTTCGCTGCTAAATGACACTGTTTTACTGTTTTACACTGATCAGTCTTATTTTATTAAGCCGATGTGATTTAATATATCGCATCATGAGTTATCCTAAAATACAAAAATGTCCCCAAAAACCGGGTACCGGATGTTCCAGGACCGATGCTGATGTGGCCATTTGCCTTCAGAATGTCTTTATTATGCTTTCAATAGTATTATGTTATCAATGTGATGAAATTTGAAGTGTCGCAAGATAAATCATGCTAAAATTCAAAATTGTCCTCAAAAACCGTGTACCGGATGTTCCGGAACCGATGTGGAAGTGGCAATTCGAAACCAAAATGTCCCCATTGTACTTCCACTAGTTTTATTTTATCAAGCCAATGTGATTTGAAAGCTGAAACTCCCTCACAATGCTAGTTTTCCAAAGGTAGGAAAAGTCATAAAATTTCAAGTCTCCAGCTCGTTCCGTTACTGAGTACCAAGCTTTGTAAGTATGCCGATGGGTCGAAAACGACCCCAATTCACTAGGAAGGTTAAGCCTACTAACTGACGCTATCGAATGGATTGTTTTAGTCTAGCATACGCCGACCACGGGATTTGGATGATTTTTCTCGAATGCTCAGGTGTACCGAAAAGTGTCTCACATGTTTATCGTGCCAGTACTTACTTTACTTTAGTGGCAACGGTCCGTTACCGATCCTGCGCCGAACGAATTATGGTCTTCCAGTACAGTTGGTCCTGGGCTGCCGTTCTCCAATCCCCACGAACACCAGCTGAACGTGCATCGTCTTCGACAGCACACACCCACCGGATGCGGGGTCTGCCTCGGAGTCTACGGCCTCTTCCTGGTTCTCTGCTGAAAATAGTTTTGGATACTCTTTCGTCGGGCATTCTGACCACGTGTCCAGCCCACCGCAGCCTGCCACATTGCACTACCTTCAGCATATTTGTATACTTGGTACAGCTCGTGACTCATGCGTCTGCGCCACACTCCATTTTCCATTTTGCCACCAAGTATAGATCGCAAAATTTTACGCTCAAAAACCCCAAGCACTCGCCGATCAGCTTCCTTTAGCGTCCATGATTCGTGTCCGTAAAGGGCCACCGGGAGGATTAGTGTTCTGTAGAGCGCCAGTTTTGTGCGAATTTGCAAACTACGGGACTTCAGCTGGCTACGTAATCCGTAGAAAGCCCGATTCGCGGCTGCAACTCGTCGTTTCACTTCGCGACTTACATCATTGTCACATGTCACGAGTGTACCAAGGTATATAAATTCCTCCACTACTTCATATCGTTCCCCATCTAACTCCACCTCGGCACCAAAACCACTTGAGCTCCCACATTCCCTACCAGCAACCATGTACTTCGTTTTGGCGGCATTAATGGTAAGTCCCCATCTCGCAGCTTCCCTTTTAAAGGGCCTGAAGGCCTCTTCCACTGCTCTACGGTTGATTCCGATGATATCGACGTCATCCGCAAAACCAAGAAGCATGTGAGATTTCGTGATGATAGTTCCATTCCTTTCCACGTTTGCTCTTCGTAATGCACCTTCAAGGCAATGTTGAATAGCAGGTTAGAGAGTGCATCCCCTTGCTTCAGTCCATCCAACGTCACGAAAGCAGCTGAGGTCTCACCCGCTATTCTAACGCATGATTTGGATCCGTCCAGCGTCGCACGAATCAGCGAAACTAGTTTCGTCGGAAAACCATGTTCTAGCATTATCTGCCACAGCTCATTTCGTTTAACTGAATCGTACGCCGCTTTAAAGTCCACAAACAGATGGTGTGTCTGCAAGTTGTACTCCCAGAACTTGTCTAGCAACTGGCGCAGGGTAAACATCTGATCCGTCGTGGAGCGACCCTCACGAAAACCAGCTTGGTACTCGCCGACGAAGGACTCCGCTAACGGTCTCAGTCTGCAGAACAGGATACGGGAAAGCACCTTGTAGGCAGAATTGAGCAATGTAATTCCTCGATAGTTTTTACACTCCATTCGATGTCCCTTTTTGAAAATTGGGCAAATGAGGCCATCCAACCACTCCTCCGGCATTTGTTCTTCCTCCCAGATCCTGATAATGATTCGGTGGATTGCTTCGTACAGCCACTCGCCCACTCAGCCAGTTTTAGAAGTACAGCCGGAATACCGTCCTTCCCAGCAGCCGTACTGTTTTTCAGCTCACTGATTGCCTTCTTAACCTCGTGTCAGTAAAACGTTAAAAATCTCAGAAAAATAATGGAATAAGAGTTGTTTTTGCAACGAAGGAGGCACAAAAGAAAACGATGCTGAAGTGCCATACCAAATAATACTTAGTTTTTAAGCTCCTGGTTAAATAAATTTAAACCTTTGAATTTGAGACCATGACGGTATTGGTACAGGAATATACTGCCCGTCTCAATAAACGGCATGTACATTAGGGTAAAACGAACTTTACAAATTGGTTTTACCCAGTGACAAAAAAAAACAGACATGCAATCCTAATCGCTCTGTACGGCCGGGAAAGTGGATTTTATTTCCATCCAATTACCATCAGGCCATCCGTCTAATTGAAAAATGTTGGGTAATTATTTACTGTAAGTTAAAGACCAAATGACAGACGACCGGATGACAGACGTCCAGATATTTCTAAAAAGTGTAACAATAGTTCCACAAATGACGATGTTAAAGTTTTAATTGAATAACAGAAACAATTTAACGGTTGGTTGAATCGTAAATGCTCTAGAACTGTTAGCAACAATCGTAAAAATATTCAAGCGAATATTTTTCCCTGACCATGTTTTTTTTTTTTGCTAGAATGAAAAACGTTCCGGAGCACAATTTGGTTTCCGCAAAACGAAGTAAAAAAGTTGACTTTTGTGCTCTGTTGTGGTCTGCAGTATCACACTTCCACATCGACACCACGCACGTTTTCGTTCTTTCATGTGGTTCAACCAGAGAATGCAATAGCCATTCAGCCGATAAACTTTTTACTACCCACAGTCGGACGTTCTGGACGATCCTAAAAACACACTGACGTGTACATACACAACACAAACACACACACACACACACATGAGTGGTGACGGAATGGAAACTATTCGTGACATATGCATATCTGCAATCACAGGACAAATGTTGGTTCTAACTTTTCCTGGGCGGCGCCGACGACGACGACGACCACGACGGCAATGCATATTGCATAGCCTGCGCGCGCTAGGATTTGTATCCGGAACCATGCGCGCTTCGGCTATCTAACGGCATCCGGCCGGATGGAAGCGGCGCACAATAACCCGCAATCAATTTCAATTAATTTAAATTTCAAATTAAAATTCAAATGATTCAATTAATTCTCTGTCACAGACATTGGTCACCAGGGACGGTACTCAGACGGTACTGCACCACATGTGTGTAAGAATATATCGTGCCGGTCGGGGCAGTCTGCAGACTAGCTCCCCCAAGGACTAATGATGCCGAGCACATTGCTTTAGGTTAGAAAGGCAATAAAAAAATGGTCAGTATCCGCGCAAAGATAGTAATTGTTCCTTTTTTTCCTGGCAACGGCAACCCCCGAACATCGGCAAAGAACAAAGGGATGCTATCAAAACTCGAAAGCAATTAAACGGTCCGGCAAACTATACGTACATCGGGTCCCAGGATGGAAGCAACCTAACAACGCTGCTGCTGCTGCTGCTGCTGTTGGCCGCTTTGAAGGCCACCTATAGGAAACAAAAACGCTTCAAAGGCATTATTTTTTTTTGTTTTCGTGTGCAGACCCCTCTTGTGCACTGGACTGTTTCTGAATTGGAAAGCAACTGTGGAGTTTTATTGGGAAAACTGACTGTGTGCATCGGCGAGATAAAAAGTCCAATTTTTATTTGCATAATTGTAATGTTGAAAGTGAATATTTTATTGCCAGCGGAATTTGCGGATAACGCTTTGCAGGTTAAAATAAACACGTAAGAGCAAACGAGCAAATACACTATTTGTGCGAGTAAATATTCATTTGAATCTGGGGTTATTCATTTTCAAATCCCAATTTAATTAGATTCGGTTCAGTCGGTTGCAATGTTATCAATTAATTGTTCCTTTTTCCCATCTACTCAATTTCGAACCATTTTGGTAGCCTGACTCCTGTGTCAGTTTTTCTCTTGATTTTTCCTATCTTGGTAATTTGGAAATGATTTATTCGGACAACTCCTCGTACTGAATTTCATTCGATTCAGTAAAACTGATTTATTTTATCAAAGTTATTCATTTGAAACTAGCTCAGTGGTCGAGCGTTTGGCTCACGCACAGGGTTGTCCTAAAATGCCTCATCATTCCCGTGTTATATTGCAAATTTTCTTCGTTTAATGGAATCAAATTTTCCCTGCGGTTGTCTTTTACGTCCGTTGTGGCATACCTCATCGTTATTGGACAAAATAGCCATGTTTTTCGTGTGCGCTCCCGAAACTAGTTTGCAGCAGCGAGAACACCCGGTTCTGACGGGACTGGCCTGGTGGTGCTATATAGATGATGAACGACGACGAAGAGCTAATTTTCTTCGTTACGAGCCCGGACTGGAACTTTGCCATCGAATCCCAAAAAGGGGAGAGTGGGAGGAGGGGGTAAAAATTTGTAATATAGTTTGCTGCCCGGTTTCGCCTGTCGAAAAATGATATTGCCATTTTGCGGACGCTAGAGCTCTTGTCGTTGGCTTCAGCCCAAAAGTCCTCCACCACCGGAAAGGAACATTTTTCCTGATGACATTGCTCCTTTTAATAAAATTCTGCAGCAGAAATTCAGATTCGGTCAAGGATGGGCGATGCGGTTTAAAGGCAGGCAGTGCGTTCTTTCCGGGAAAAGAATTTTCGTTTGCTTTTTAGTACGGTTTTTTCTGATTTCAGAAAGGCAAGAGTGGCGACAAACAAAAACTTGCTTTCAGAAAAGTCACCTTTGATCTATTGTCCGTCGTGTTTTGGCAGCATCGGACAGTTCAGGTGGTTTCGTGATTTTCTCTTTAAAAAAACGGCCATCAATCTCCAAAAGCAATCTGCTACAATACAATTTTCCTTTACCATAACCGAAAACTGCACCACTTCGACCGAGTTTCTCCCATTCTCCTCTCTCCACTATTTGATTGTACATTTGCCAAAATAGTTTTAATGATCACACAAGTGGAATGAACTTTAGCTGTCTAAAGTTTTTCATTTCTTTTGCAACAACCGTCTCCTTTTAAAGGCGAAGACCAACGCCAGTGGAACGGAATGACTTCAAGATGAAAACCCGTGCGGCTGCTCTGCAGCCGCCGCCGTCGCCACCGTGCCGAATCACCAAAAGATGCAAAATTTTGTTTCGAAACCATTTCTTCCGCCGCTGAAAGCCGCTGCTGCTGTCCCGGAGAAAATGGCAAACGAAATGAATTCTTTCTTTCACGATGCAGATCAGTGCTATCATTTGGCACAAGGAAATCGTCTTTGGAAATTGAATTGCCGCTGATACACCTATACCCAAGACCGAACCGGGTTTGGCGGAGAATTTCGCCGCTTTTTGTCGGTAGTTTTTCGCTCGAGGTTATTCGAGAAATATTGCGTCACGCCCCGTTGGAAAACTTTCGATGAAGCGCTCGGTTAGAATCGGAACCTGCTGGCTCGAGAGAATTAGCATTCAGGGCTGACGATGTTTTGCGCCTTCTTGTCACGTTTATCGGGTTAATTTTTCTTATTCAATCTACGGAACGCAAAAGAAAAGTCATCGTCAAAGCCAAAGGTGACAGGTTAGAATAGGAGACAACGTCTTTATAATTAGATTTGCAAAAGTTTGGTTTTTTTGAACGTTGCATATTTATGTCGGAATTTATGACAAATGTGGGTCATTTGCGGGTAGTTTTGCTTTCGGTTTTAGAATAGTCAATGGCGAACGTGCACCCGATGATTGTAGAAAATCTTGAAAGAAAAAATCCCTGGAAAATCAGAAAGTATTGGTGAGCTAAAAGTAATAATGACTTTGCCTTGGTGAGAAAGATTATAGATTTATGACACAAAATGACCACCACAACTAAAAGGTTTCTTGGGAACAACTTGCCCCATCATCTGTTTGTGGACTTTAAGACGGCGTCCGATTCTATCAAACGAAATGTGCCTTGGCAAATAACGCAAGAAGATGGTTTTCCGTCAAAACTAGTTTCTGTATGGGTCAAAATCATGTGTCAGAATAGCGGGTGAGACCTTGGCACAAAACTGGCGCTCTATAGAACACAAATTCTTCCGATGGTCATTTACGGCCCTTTACGGACGGGGTTTTTGAGCGTAAAAATCTGCGATCAATACTTGGACACTGTTTGTACTTATCACTTAAACTGGTCGGCGAATTCGCGGGTTAGTTTCGGAAAGGCGCAACGTGCCAAAAAAAGACATGGTAATTTTAACACTACACTTTTAATGGTTGGCAAAGCACAATAGGCAATAGGCAAAGTACTCAGATAAATTGGACTTTATTTTATTCGGATGCGACTCGGTCGGTATGTGAGTGATAACTGATCAAGCTGATCTTAGGTAACTAGGTGAAATGGAAAATGGAGTATGGTGCAGTCGTATAAATACACACGAGCTCGTGTATGCAAATATGCTAATATCATGAATACAATGTGGCAGTCTATACATGTCATCTTTATTGATTTAAAAGTAGCATACGATACACTCGATCGAGGCCCGCCCGGGATACCAAACCCCACTCCCTGAGTTGTCTTCTCAGGTGTCTGATAGCAGATTTCCCTACTCGTTTAAAAAAAAGGCCCGCTATGGAACATAATGCACGAAACCGGTTTTGTGGAAAACTTACATTACCAAATACATGAAAGGAAGAGGCTCAAAGCAAACAAATGCGTGCCTCCCACAGACAGTAACCGTTGATGGCGACGAACTAGAAGTGGTAGATGAGTATGTATATTTGGGTTCGCTGGTGAGCGCGGACAACAACACTAGTTAGGACATCCAACGGAGCACTCAAGCGGGAATCCGGGCCTACTTTGCCCTTTGCAAAATGATCGTAGAAGCAAAAAGCATACGCTGCTGTACAAAGCTGACGATGCACAAAACCCTTATTAAACCAGTAGTTCTTTATGGACTTGAAGTCGTGTTTGAGCGCAAGGTACTGCAGGCGATATTTGGCGAAAGTCGGTAGGCTACGGTGGGCCAGGCGCGTCGTAAGGATGCCGGACGAGAGTGCGACGAAAATAGTTCTCTTCAACAGCCACGCCGGGAACAGAGGGCTTAAGGTGCCAGATGGCTCGACCAAGTCGAAAGTGATTTACGACTTCTGAGACGACTGGGAAATTGGCGACGAGCAGCCCAAGATCGAGTTGAATGGAGGCGAATGCACGAGCCACCCCGGTTTTATGCTGCCGACAACAACCACGACACATTTGCCCTTATTCTGCGAGTCACGTGACTCAATACGACAATTGTCACTCGCCGTGACTCGCCACGGCGAGTCGAGTCACCTAGGTCACAACCGAGTAAGAAACCCCTGTCACCTAAGTGACAGACCGTGTCACCTAGGTGACAAAGCGAGTCACCTGGGTGACAAATGTCACCTGATTCGCGGTGACTCCAAATAGTCACGTCACTCGCCTCGCAGAATAAGGGTGATTGTGTCCTCCTCGTCTTTCGTACCTAACTACTGACCAATAAATTTAATCTAACCTAACTATTTTCTCTAACGGGACGACGCAACTGTATCAGTAAATATCAATAACAGCAAAACCTTACTGATATTTAGTGATATTATTACTTACTGGTAACTATCAGTAGTTAATGATAGTTTTCCCATACCTGATATCAAAAGACTGAGGCTGAGAACCAAGAGATGAAGAGCTCAAAAACACATAAATTTTACCTGAAATTAAAGAAAAGGAAAATTTCAGCTTTCGTATTCTACTAAGACGCTGCAAAAACTTCAGACAAAAATTTTAGAAACCGAAAGTACAAGAGACAAAAAGTAGAAAAGACCGACTATACAAGAGACCGAATGTACAGTGACCGAAAATATGAAAGACCGAAAGCGTGAAAGATTAAAGTTGTAAAAAACCGAAAGCTTGAAAGTTTCAAAGTACAATAAGGCCATTGCAAATCATTTTCAAAGCTTTTTATCACCCCCCCCCCCCCTGGAAATTGGCTTGAAAAATCGGGGTGCAAAAAAATAATTTGTAGGATATGAGTTAAATTTTTTTATAAAATCAATTGTCTGTGGGCTCTACAGTCTGAAAAACTCGAAAAAGGAGGAGTTGAGTTAACGCTTCTAGCACGAAATAAATATGTAAGTTCAAACAGTGGAATTTCCGAAACTCGGCCAAAATTCTCTGTTTTTTTCGCCCACCCCTCCTTCAGTGGCCCAACACGGGAGGGACAAAAACTTTTTTAAATATATGCAATGGCCTAAATCATAAATACAGAGAACCGAAAACCATCCAAAAATCAACCGTATATACACTGATAATAAAACTTGGTTTATAGTACAAAAACGAGCGTTTGTTTTACGAATTCTTTCGTTGTTTTCTACCACGAACTAGATTCGTAAAATCAATCCTGAATGTTTTGTACATAGTAACAAAGCTATATTCGTACGAATCATTGCATTTTACAAAATGGTTTGTAGATTTTACGAATGCACGAAAAGGCTGTCGATAAAAATAATACTAGATTTCACTATTTTCCGATAGGTGTCAGTATGCTACATTACCGACACCTATCGAAAAATAGCGAAATCTTTATTATCTCTGAAAAAAGCTGGTTTTATCGGGAATCGAACTGAGCTCGTTTGTCATAGTTCTTTACGAACAGCCGACGCCGCCGCAAACCACAGAACCACAGCTACTGCGTACCAAGAAGGACATAATTGCACAAGTCTATTTTCTCTTCATACAATCTTTGCATTCCGTTTTCGTCGATAATGATGCCAGACAACAACCGTGCATCAAATGGGTCTTGATGCAAGACAGCTACGAATGTGCTCTCGTAAAAAATACGAACCATTCGTAATAACAACATTTGCGGCAAACAATAAGCCTACGAAAGTTTTTGAATGGTATGAAATTATTTGTACCAGCTACGAATATAGTTTTACGAATGTTTTTTCAAACAAAATACGAAATTATATTCTCAGTGTAATAATAATATAAAAAATGAAAGTTCAGACTTAGACTCTAATGTTTCGAAAGAGCGACAGCCCAGGATGTCAAGAGATATAGAATGGCCAAAATCCCAATCAAGTCAACTCCCCAAAAATCCAAGCGATCGAAGGTTAAAAAAGCCTTGAGACCAACAGCCGAAAAACCAAGAAATCGAAAGCCCAAAAAAAAAATATTCAAGAAACCGCAAGTATAAGAGACCGACTGCACAACAGTGACTAAAAGTACAATAACCAAAAGAACGAAACGCAGAAAGTGTGAAAGATCGAAAGTATAAAAGAAAAATGTGAAAAATAAACAGGTAAAAGGCCGAAAGCGTGAAAATTCTAAAGTAGAAAAAACCAATAGTACAATAAGCCGAGAATATAAGAAACCGAAAGCACTAGAGATCGAAAGTGTAAAAGTACGAAGGTCCGAATATACTTTTGTTCTCTGGTACATTTGGATTTTCGTGCTTTCGGCCAGTTGCACTTTCTATCTGACTCAATGAAACGAGAGATATAGAAGTATAGAAGACCGAAAGTACACCAGACTGAAAGTACTATTAACTGACAGTACAAGCAATTATGGTAAAAGTCAAAATCTCAAAACTCATCAAAAATCAAAATCAACTGTGAATCATGTCAACTTTATCCTATGCAGCAAAACTCACGCGTGAGTTTTTCTGATTTCTTAACAAGAAGCACAAAATTCACATATATTTCTTCCGGCTTGATCACATTCTGGTTTGCTTCAACTGCTACCCGGAGCTATGCACATATACCTACAAATTCGTTGTTGAACAGTATAAGCATTCTCTCGTGCAATACGTAGCTGTGAGTGAGCGTGAGAGAATGAATCTCTGAATAAATCGCAAAGTTAAACTAAAACACACATTTAAATTACATGTTTATCTAATTCTTTTTAGGCTTTTTACTTTCTAGTTTAGAAAATGTCGATTCCCGCGAATGTAAATTCCGCCAATATGTTTGCCATCTTAATTCATGAATGTGTGAGGCATTTTTTGCTGCTGATGTTTTCTCTGGCGGTAGATTCTCTTTCGTTCTCTGGTTCGTTGAATGAAATGCCAGCTGTGGAAGAATTAACCAAAATGCTCACAGCTGAATTTGGTTCACATCACATAGCAACAGAGACATCACGTATGATAGCGAGAGAAAGTCATATGTGAGTTTGGCGTTTGTGATCAAGGTTGAAATTTCATGTGCTTGAAATCTCATTGAATTTTTTTCTGCTATGAATTTTTCAACACTGAGTACAAGCAGTGCAGATATGAAAGTACAGGTTTGGACTCTTAGACTTTTAGTCAGATACCTCGTCGGACTCGTGGTCGGGATCGTGGTCGGACTCTTGAACCAGTCGACCGGTTGGATTCTTGATCGAAATCTGGTTAGTACTCTTGGAGTCTTAAACTCTTGAGTAGACTGTTTGATCGGTCTGTTGGTTGGACTCTTATACTCTTAGATTATTGGACTATTGCACTATAGGACTCTCGAACTTTTGGTCAGACCTTTGATTAGGCTTCCGGTCAGACTTTTATTCGGACTGTTGGTTGGATTTAGGGCTCTTGGACGCGGGACGTCCATGAAATCATTGAATTGAAGTTCCGTGGACTCGTAGATTCGTGAATTCGAAGACTCTTGGACCGTTAATCGGACTCTTAGTCACACTATTGGCTAGATTTCGTCTCGAACTCATGGCCGCAATCGTAGGCTTCTGGATTCTGGTCGAGCTGTTGGATTCTTGGTCACAATATTGGATTCTTGTTCAAACTTTTGGACTCTTGGACGCATGATCGACTTCCTAGACTCTTGGTCGGACTACTGGATTCTTGGTAAACCACTTGTTCAGACTGTTACAGTTAGAATGTTTGACTGTTGTATTGATGACCTCGTTGTTCCGAAGGTTCGTTGACTTGTAGTTCCGAGGACTCATAGACTCTTGAACTGTTGGTCGGAATCTTATTCGGACTACTAATTAGTCTGTTACTTAGACTTGCGATCGACTCATGGTTGAACTTTTTGTTGCACTTGTGGACTCTTGCTCGAGCTATTGGATTCTTATTCGGAGTCTTGGACTCCTGAACTCTTGGCTAGACTCTGGGTCTCTTGGGCAAACTCTTGGACTATCGATAGGACTCCTGGATTCTTGGTCGGATTTCTGGATTCCTAACCGAACTCTGGAACCGAGTACTGGATTCGGACGATAGGTTGGATTCTTATACTTTTGAACGTGTGACCTCGTTAGTTCGCAAATTTGTTCACTTGTAAACCCGTTGGCTTCACAATTGATCAAAAGTATGTTCACTGTGGTACTAAGCACCCAACACCCGGAGAGTCGTACATTCTTGACCTGTTGGTCAAGCTCTTAGTCGAGCTTTTCGTCGGTCTCGAACTTTTCAAAGACTAATGGTCAGACTTGGTCAGTCGGCGTAAACCGACAGTGCGATGGACCAAAAGCCCATGAATCCAAGAGTTAAATAAAGTTTAATGTCAGAGAAATTTCACTGCTCAAAATTACTACTAGAGTATGAAGGCTTATCATTATCGAATAGTAAGAGTCTGCAGACCACTGAATACAGAATTTCAATACTCTGAGTGGTGGAGGGCTGACTTCAGCAACTCAATAATTTTACAATTCAAATATCAAAAATTCACAAAAGTTCAAAAATCCAAAATTCACACAGTTTTTTATACTTTGTTTATTTACGAGTGCACTTGTACAATATAACAAAATTTTGAAAGCCCAAGAGCCAGTTTTGTTAGACAGTCTTGGGCCAAAGTTTTGTCGAATTGAATGAATCCATGAAGTCCAAAAATCTAAAGGAACTAGAACTTTAAAGTTCTAATAACGAAGAGCCCTAAAATCATTGAAAACGACGATCCAAAAATTCAAGAAACCGACTACTAAAGTTTGCTTAGCCCAAAGGCTTAAAAATTCAAAAAACCGAAGGCATAAGAGCTCAAAAGACAGACAGATGACAGCATAACAGCATAATAGCATAACAGAAGAGACAGAACATACGTGTCCGAAAGTACAAGTGTCCAAAAGAAAAATGGCTCAAACTGCTCGACAGCACAAAACTATAAGAAACCGAAAGCCCAGGACCCAAGAGTCTAAGAGACTTAAAAGTCCTAAAATTCCACAAGATCAAAGGCAAAGACCCAATAGTAAAAGAAACCGATAACCAAAAAGTCCTAGGTATCGTAAGCGTCAAAGGTCAAGAGATCGAACGAAAAGAATGCTAGGAATCCTGGAACTTAATAGTCCAAGAAACTGAAAGCCTTAAAATATAAGAGACTGTGTTGAGCGTAAAAGTCCACAAGACCGAAACCCCGAAAGTGCAAAAGAGAAGAAATTGAGTGCACAAGTGATCAAAAATACGAGTGACTGCAAGTACAAGTGACCAAAAATATAAGAGTTTAGGAGTTCAAAAGTTCAAGAGACCGAGCGTCAATGTACCCAAGAGTCTGATTTAGAATACAACTGAGTAATTCTCGTTGAAACGGGGCCGCTACTGAAACGAGGTCTTCAATTATTGGAACTTTTGAGCATAATTGTTTGAAAATGGTTACAAAACAAGAATTACACTTTTAATACCTTGAAATAGTGGACCCATCGTTCGCCAAGGGGCTTAACAGGTTCAAAAATAGTTGAATTTTGAGCAAACCCTGAGATCTACATCATGTGATATTTCATAAATTTGCCATGAAACAACTAAGAAATAGCCCGGTTCTGTAAAGAAGATGAATAGGGCTTTCAAATGGAGTAAAAACTTTTTTGGCGGCCATCTTGGATTTGGTCGCCATATTGGATTTTACAAAATAATCGACGTCTTCATCATGAGCCCCCAACCGATTTTCATTTTAAGACCACCTTTGGAAAGCTGAGAAAAAATGCTTCAAGAAACATTTATAAAATTAAGTGTGCAATGACATTAACTGAATAAAACAACCAGTTATTTGTAGCAAGGTTCACCGTGTCGTTTGTAGTTTGTTTCATAGGAAATTTTGGAAATATCACAATAATTATATGTATAATTATTGTGATATTTCCAAAATTTCCTATGAAACAAACTACAAACGACACGGTTTTGTAAAGAGGAGAGATAGGAGTGAAAAATAAATTGGCGGCCATCTTGCATTTGGTCGCCATATTGGATTTTTTCAAAAAATCGTCGATTTCGCCATTAAAACAATTAATTATCTGTATCAAGGTTTACAACAAGGTCATATAATGGAATTTCTTGCTTCAGAAAATTGATTATTTTATTCAGTTAATGCCATTTCACATCCAACTTGATGAATGTTTCTTATTGCATTTTTTCTCAGCTTTCGGATAGTGGTCTTAAAATTAACATCAATTTGGGGGGATCATGGCGAAAACGACGATTTATGATTAAATCCAATATGGCGACCAAATCCAAGATGGCCGCCAAAAAAGTTCTTACTCCATTTGAAAGCCCTGTTCTTCTTCTTCACAGAACTAGGCTATTCATTAGTTGTTTCATGGCAAATTTATGAAATATCACATGATATAGATCTCATGGTTTGCTAAAATTTCAACTTTTTTTGAAACTATTGGGCCCCTTGGCGAACGAGGGGTCCACTATTTCGAGGTATTAAAAGTGTAATTCTTATTTTTCAACCATGTTCAACCAATCAAGCGCAAAAGTTTCAATATTTGAAGACCTCGTGTCAGTAGTGGTCCCGTTTCAGCGAGTCCAGTCTTATCATAAGTCCAAGTATCCCAGAGTTCCACCAAGAATACAGTATTTCGACTAAGAGACCAAGAGCAGATCTAAGGTAAGAATCTAGCAATTCAACCACCCAGTTAGCTTCGAGGTACGATGCTGGTCTAACAAGCCAGTTGTCGTATGTTCAAATCTCGGCTAGGCGATGTTTGCTGGATAGCGTCTGTAGGATTGTTGTTTTCTCGTAATTTTCTTGTACTCTAGCGGTCAGCTGCAAAGTCTTTCGATAAAGAAGGGTTGAGTCTTAGACGTTTAAGCCCATGGCTTTGCTTTGCAGATTATAATGAAAAAACGACCGTTTGTTTTTTTTTGTTTAAAATTCTTGGTTGGCTTTCGGTCACGGGTTGCGTGCAGTACGACCGAGTACAACAAAGAGACCAACAATCCAAGAGCCCGAACAAGAGCTCAAGATTCCGATAAAGAATTTACCAGCTCAATCAAGAGCCCAAGAGTGCGACCAAGAGGTATCCGAAAGTTCAACTAATAATCTGATAGAAGTCCGGCTGAGATTTCGACCACAGTAGACCAAGAAACTACGAGTCCAAAGGTCCACAAATCAGCGAATTCACGGACTCACGAGGTTATGAGTCCAGTAGTCCAAAAAATTGTAAGTCTTACTAAAAGTCTGAACAGCAGCCAGAGAGTTTCACTTAAACGAATTCAAGGATAAACGAAGTCCAAGTTTTAAAAATTCAACCCGTCACTACGACCAAAAGGATGACCAAAAGTCTGACTAAAAGTAGTCTGACCAAAAGTCTCACCCAAAAATTTTAAAAAATCTAATCAAGAAACCAAGCGTCCAAGAGGCCAAAAGTCCAAGAGTCCATGAGTCCAACAGTTTAAGAATTCAACAGTCCAAGAGTCCGACGATTCAAGCGAGTCTAAGGGTCCAATAGTCCGTCAATTCAGCAATCTAAGAGTCCAAAAATTCAACTGTCCAAAAGTCTAAAAGTGGGAGTGTCTAAGATTCGGCTTACCTAAGAGTCGGGGTGTTCAAGACTAAGAGTGCTATGAGTCGAAGTGTCCAAGAGTACAAGAGTCAAAAAGACCACGATTTCACCGGCAGACGTTTGCGAGTTCACAAATCTACAAGTTAACAGGTTCACACGTCTACGAATCCAAAAGTTCAAAAATCTAGTAATCCAATGTATCAAAGGCAGGTAAACGATTTTCAATGTTTAATCTTCTATATATTAGTGCGTCCTGAGAGTTCATGAAACGAATAACTCTAGAACCTTATAGAGTCTAAGAGAACTATAGTATAAAGATTCCAAGGGTCCAAAAGTCTGAAAGTGTGAGAGTCTGGGAGTTTGAACGTCAAATGGTTCAAGGGTCCAGGGATCCGATAGTTCACGTTTTTACAAGTCCACAAATTGACGAATCCACAAGCTCAAGTATCCAAGTGTTCGCAAGTTAGTGAGTCCAAGAATTCACCACTTTATGAGCACACGAGTCTACAGGTACAAGAATCCTCGAGTTTACGAGTTCAAGAATCCAAGAGTTCACAAGTCCACGAGTTCTACGGTTCAAAATTCTTCAAAAATCCTCGAATTAACGAATTCAGCAAAGTCAAGAGATTATGCGCTCATGAATTTACGAGCCCTCGAGTCACGATTTCACAACTCGATCAATTCATTATTCAGTTAAATAGTGGGCGTTCACGAATTCACAACTCCACGAGTTCAAGGGTCCAAAAGTTCGAGACCTAGTTTTAACCAAATTAATTTGATGTCATTATGAAATATAAGTACCGTGAATGTAGATAATTTCGATCAGTTCCTAATTCCGATCACTCAACTAAAGTAACCGATTTTTAAAAGATTTAATTAAAATTTATAGCTCATTGGCAAGCTTTGGCTCATTGACATAGATAATGAGGATTCCCATAAACTATGGTTTTTGATTCCATCTTCTAAAAATCGACTACTTTAGTTGAGTGATCGGAATTAGGAGCTGATCGGAATTACCCGCGTTCCCGGTAGACTGGGATCATTTTTCAACAGATACGAACAAAAACTTACTCATCATGGTTGGCCTCTTTACTACTTTTTTGGAAGATGAGGAACTGTCGAATACCTAATACCTAATTTTGTGTTATTCTCCCAATTTTATCACAACCCATACACGCGTCACACACTTCCCCATGCGACGATATTATTTGTATGACTCTTCTCTGTTTATACCACTAATGTAACTAATGTAACCACTAATAAAAACTAAAAATGAACTATGAAAATGTTTGTTAAAGCTTGTGTGCTTTTGGTTACCACGGCCAGTTTTCAAACCAATTTTGTTTGCTAAGATATTTACCCGATGCTTCATAAATTAACTAACACCGGTCTCGTTCGTACGTAATATTGCCCCGTGAGCGTTTATTAAAAAGCTTATTTTTAGTACGAAATGGCTTTCTACGCGGAAGCAGAAAGTTTCCTAAATTCCGGTCATAAACTCAATTTTTCCTGTTACCAGATTTCGGAAAAATCGGTTTATTGTAGGCTTTCTATACAATATGGTTTACCACAATTTTCTTCCCTGTACTGCTGTACTTGACAAACATAAAGTTTGTTTCCATACCCCCCTCTCTTTCCACGTTTTAAATTTGAGCTTACAGAGCCTGGCTATAGGAGGCAATCAACAAAGGCCTCTTGCCACGTTTCGTTAGGTCATGACGCTCATCGTCGTTTGATTGAACAACTTACAACAGCTTGAAGCTGGCTTACTTACAAACGGCCAAAGCCGTGTTTCGTTCCAACATGACTGACACGAGTTGAACTGAAACTTTTCCAATTAACTTCACCTGTCACGATAATGTGTATAAATACACCGAGCGAGCGACTATTTTCCTTCGGTGAAAACCGGTCTAACCGGTCGGAATGGAGGTTTATCCTTTGCCTCACCACCTCTCTCCTCGCCGAGCCAGAGGGATGTGCCCCACTAAGTACCCCAGGGGGATGTCACAGTTATTATGAAGTCGTTGACCAACTGTCTACCGAGCTGGCCTCCGCTCGTCCCGTACGGTTGTTGTCATGTCACGTGACGATGGAGACACAGTCGTTATACGAGCCATTATAATTACACGATTCTCCTCCCATTTCAAGCGCTGTAATCCATGTGCAGGAACAAGGTGAAAAGTACTACACAGAACAGAATAGTGTTACACCGACTGTCAAGGTGGGGCTACAAAGAAAGGGTGATAAATAAACTGAAAACCTGCCTTGTCATGCAATTTGTAGTGGATAACGTGCGCTGAATGAATGGAGCCGCCTGATGGATTGCCCTACCGGGAAATAAGCTGTCTCAGTGTTGCTTACTTGTGGAACAATACAGTATCAATTGTGTTGAGCTAAATTCCACACAATAATTTATCCCTACGAAATTTGGAACAAGGCCGAATAAACTTCTCGAATTGAGGGTTATCTCGCAACGAAAGTGTGGATTGCTATCAAAATAAATTTCAAATTTCCATTCCAACAGTTTACCTACTTCACGTTGTCAATCATAAACAAAATCTCTGCAAGCATCACGTTCAGTGCGAGGCTCTTAAAAAATGCACCATCTTATATCACACCTTCACCATTAGGCTACTCTTTTCTGGGTCAAGTACGTTACTTCCCCCTATCCAACCGGCAGCAAACATCGCTTCCAATTATCATTTTTAATGGTTCATGTAATTCTTTGCTTAAAAGCTTCCCGCCGTGTTTCCATTAGTCTGGCTGAAGAAACGAGAGGTTGAGGCTTCTACATCCGGGTAACGTTCCTGGCTGGTGGCTCACCCTTTCGACGGTGAAGACAACCGTCGAGCAGCGAGAGAGTTTAGGATCCTTGTAAACGTCTTCCCACTGTTGGACTAGCGTGATGTTGTCATTTCATCGATGAGAAAATTTCAAATCACCCATTTGAACTCAAACGGTGCAACTGAGTTTTCCGGTGTTTTTTACTCTATCATTTACGATACCCATTTTCCCCTACCGTGCAACATAAAGCAGGAAACTTAATAAAAGAACGAAAAAGGCTGAAGGTTCTTCCAGATTTTGCGACATAATGGTGGTGTTGAAGACAACACCGGTGATATCACTAGGTGTGTACCATCAACATTATACTTCCCCTGTCAGACGCTAATGCGCTCACAGTGAGCAGCAGCAGTTCGTGCTAGCCTGGCTGTTCCAGGTGCTACACGGTTCCGTGCTACTATCGAAATTATTAAAAGTGTAGCGCGCCTCCACCCGAACCGCCGCCCGCCGTTTGCGTAGCTGAACAGAGCATAAGAACGTGTCGAGCTTCGTAAGAGGCTTGGAACGCTACGTACGACAGGACGACGATGACGACGGCGTTGACGGTATCACAGGTCGTGTAATTGCTTCTGTTGATGCTGCATGTATGTGAATGGCGAGCTTGTGAATCGCTAAGCGTACATGGTGAGCTTCTTATTTCAGAAATAAATAAATGTAATGCTAAATACAGTTCCTTTCCTCCGGCTGAAAAGTAATAATGGAATTTCAATTTAAGTTGAAGGATGACAACGGAATGAAGCACAATTTCAAGCATTTGATGCTGAGTAATAATATTTTTAGCTTCTCGTACAACTCAGCAACAAGGAACTGCTACCAGCTACTGATTAAACACTTGTAAGTGTGCACTCAGGAAGTCTGACTCTTAAAATAAAATAAATGTTTTGGTTCAGTAGCTCTGAGCGCGAGCTTCACCATATGAATATTTTAGAGCTGTCGACGTCATCTTATTTTGGTTCTGAGAAGTAGATTTTAAAGTCATTTGATGGAAAATATCCATAGTTACGAAGTTTTGAAACTCCGCTGTGCTAGTGGAGCATAATAGATGCATTGCTAGCATTTCTTTTGAAATGATCATATTTAAAATCAATGATCTTCATCCCTCAAAAATATCTGCATCGTTGCTGACAGAATTCGAGCGCTATGTCATACCTCTGATTGTACAGCAAATCGAATACGTTCTGATTTCTTTTACATTTTCGTTCCGACCAAGTTTTTTTTACTGTTTGACCCAGCGAATGAGTGCAAAACAGTCAATTGACTGGCAGTCACCACACTAACGAAAAGCAACCGCACTATCAAATAATTCAATATACTACAAAAAAAAAAACAACTACTACATGTGCATGGTCAGACGCATTCCGACACAAACGAACGTCGGACCGACGCCGGGTTATACATTTTTACTGTAGGTAGCCAATTTGGAGACAAAAACAGAAACGAAAAAATTCGTCACCTTATGCTCCCAGTCAGTTTGCAGTTTACACTCTACAATATGAACGCAAAGCGGGAGAACGTCTGTTGGATTCTCCTGAGGGGCTACATATTGGCGTTGATGGCAAAAAATAAAGATTGTGTAGGGTGCTCGCATTTACAGAAAATTTCATGCCGAGCTGTTAACGTGTGCTTGATGACAAAAGCAAATATACTTCCCACTCGTCTTTTCTCGAGCAAAACCCTGAACTATATCAGCAACGCCATCCTCGTGAATGGATTGTAGACTGCAGTCTCGCAAACGGCAAATTGACTGCATTCAAAAAACAGTCAAATGATCGTTTTCGAAGCGCACGATGAATGCAGAGAGCGTACGCATTCACGCAGTCACATGTATTCTTGCGATACCTTTTCAAGCCCTGCCCGTGACTTCTTTTATCTGCGAAATCGTTGAATTAGAGACCTGTGTATTCGTTGATGAACTCAAAGGCTCTTGGACTATTGATCGGATTCTTAGTCGGACTTTTATTCAGACTATTAATCTATTACTATTGGTATTGGTAGAAATTTTAGTCGGACTGTTAATTAGACTGTTGTAAGTTAGACTTTCGGTCGACTTGTGGTCGAACTCTTAACCGCACTCATGGAGTCTCATTCGACCTGTTGGATTCATCATCAGAATCCTTTTGGACTCGTGATCAGACTTCTTGATTCTTGAGCGGATTGCTGGATTCTTAATCAGACTCTTGGACAGAGTATTGGATTCGGACTGTAGGTTGGATTTTTGAAATTTTGACCTTCTCACCGCGAATTCGTTGGTTACTGTGGTATTAAGTCTCCAACACCCGTGGGCTCGTAGATTCTTGGGCTCTTAGACTGACGAACTTTTAAGGCGAACTTTTAATCAGATCACTGGTGAAACTTCCAGTTGAAATCTTCGTTTGCCTGTTGGTTTAACTCTTGGCATCATCGACTGTTTGAAAGTTTGCCTGTTGGACTCTTGGACTTTTGGTAGGATTCTTGGCTTGACTCTTGGCCACGGATTCTTGAACTCTCGATGGAACTCTTGGTTGAACTGGACTCTTGAACTCTTGGACTCTTCGACTCTTCGACTCTTGGACTCTTGGATTCTTGGACTCCTGGATTCTTGGATTCTTGGATTGTTGAACTGTTGGAGTGTTGAAGTCAAGGACTGGATTCCCGGATATTTGGACTGCTGCATTCCCAGACTCCCGAACTCTTCGACTGCAGGACTCTGGACTTTTTGACTATGAGGCTCTCAGCCAGTAGACTCTGAACATTCCGACCGTTAGACACTCCGCTTTTGGATCCTCCGGCTATTAGAGCTTTCGACTATTTGGTCATTCCCACTCTGAGACATTTTGACCCTTAGAATCTCTGACTCCTGCAATCTCGGACTACCGTGCAATCCGACTGCTGGAACCTTCGACTCTTGGAATCTTCGACATTGGGAACCTCCGACTGTCGCACAATTGAAATCTAGGACGCTCCAATTTAAGGAATTTCTGTCTCCTAGATAAACCGTATTGTTGGGATCCCCGAGGCTTGGAAACATAAACTCCTGGACAGTTCAACAACTTGTCCCTAATAATCGTCAAATATTGCAATTTTAGACTCTTGAACACTCCGACCTTTGGACGTTTCGACTCTTGCATACTTCGACTTTGGGCACTCCGACTCCTGCATATTCTGACTCTTGAACTCTACAACCCTTTGGTCACTCCGATTCTTCTTTCCGATTGCTCGGACGGTTGGTCAGTCACACTCTTAGAATCTACGACTACAACTCGAGAACCCGATCAACTCTTGAACATTTCAACTCTTCCTTCCTTCTCCTTAATCAGCTCCAGGCCGTGGTTTCCTCTGCTGTACGAAGAAGTCGTCTCCATTCCACGTAGTCTGCGTAGGGTCCGCAGGTCGCCTTTCACTTGATCGATCCATCTTGCTCGCTGCGCGCCCGCCGTCTCGTTCCAGTCGGATCATTATTGGGAACTTTTTTAACCGGGTTGTCATCCGACATCCTCACGACGTGCCCAGCCCATCGCAGGTGACCTATTTTTGCGGTGTGAGCGATGGGTGGTTCCCTAAGCAGCTGATGCAATTCATGGTTCGCTCGCCTCCTCCACGTTCCGTCTTCCATCTGCACTCCGCCGTAGATGGGGCGCAACACCTTCCGTTCGAAAACACTAAGGGTGCATTGGTCCTCCACGAGCATGGTCCATGTCCCATGACCGTAAAGGACTACCGGTCCAATCAGAGTCTTGTAGATTGTTAACTTCGTGAGGTAGCGAATATTGTTCGATCGCAGCATCCTACAGAGTCCAAAGTAGGCACGATTTCGTGCCATAATGCGTCTTTGTATTTCTTTGCTGGTGTCGTTGTCTGCGGTAACCAGTGTGCCCAGATACACGAACTCTTCTACCACCTCGATTTCATTGCCGTCTAAATGAATCCGGGGAGAGGGGTCAGCATTCACTTCTCTAGAACCTCTTCCTTTCATGTATTTTGTTTTCGATACATTAGTGACAAGTCCAGTCCGTTTGGCTTCAGCTTTCAGTCCGATGTACGTTTCCGCCATCCTCTCAAAGGCACGTGTAATGATGTCAATGTCGTCAGCGAAACCAAGAAGCTGGACGGATTTCGTGAATATCGTGCCACTCGTGTCTATCTCCACTCTTCTTATCACACCCTCCAAAGCGATGTTGAACAGCAAACATGAAAGCCCATCACCTTGCCGTAACCCTTTTCGAGATTCAAAGAGAGTCGAGACTGCCCCTGATACTCGAACAACACACATTACTCGATCCATCGTCGCCTTAGTCGCAACACACATTACTCGATCCATCGTCGCCTTAGTCGCGTTAGTTTATCCGGAAATCCGTAACAGTGCATAATCTGCCATAGCTGATCTCGATCGATCGTGTCATACACCGATTTGAAGTCGATGAATAAATGACGCAAAGGCACGTTGTATTCGCGACATTTCTGCAACACTTGCCGAAGCGCGAAAATCTGATCCGTGGTGGCACGGGCACCCATGAATCCCGCTTGATATTGTTCCACGAACTCCTTTGCAAATGGTGATAGTCGACGACATAAAAGTTGGGAGAGTACCTTGTAGGCGGCGTTCACCAGCGTGATTGCGCGGTAATTACAACAATCCAACTTGTCGCCTTTTTGTAAATCGTACACACGATGCCTTCCGTCCACTCCTCCGGTAGTAGCTCCTCCTCCCAAATCTTGACAATGTCCCAGTGCAGCGCTCTAGCCAGTGCGTCACCACCGTATTTCAGCAGCTCGCCGGGTAGCTGATCAACCCCTTTGCGCGAACGGTTTAACTTCTCGTAGAACTTCCATTTATCGTTAGCACGATACAGTTCTTCCATTGCCTCGCGATCTCGTTCTTCCTGTTGGCGTTTTTTCCTCCGGAAGACTCAATTTCAACTCTTAGATGTTCCGACTCTTGGAAGCGCCATCTCCTGGATAATCCGACTCTTAAAAATTTTGGCTCCTGAACAATTCGTCTCTTGGCATTTCGGTTTTTGGACAATTCGACGCTTCGACGCTCCGAATCTTCTACTTTTAGATTAATTGATTTTTGTACTTTTGGATTCATGGACTGATGGACTCTTGGATTGTTGAACTGTTGGAGTATTGGAATCATGAACTCCTGAATACTTGGGCTTAAACCCCTGGATTTCGGATTTCAGGTTACGTAGACTGGACATTCCGACTTTCGGAGTTTGGCCTTTCGATCTCTGAGACTCCCGGGCGGCGGACACTCCGTCTGTTGAACAATCCGACTCCTGGGAACTCCGACTCCTGTACACCCTGATTCTTGGAAACTTTGTAAATTAATCCCCTTCACTCTTAGGTATTTCGTCTCTTGGAATAGAGTAATGTTCCGATTTTGTCAGCCCCATGTTGAATTTTGGGCTGGCAAAATGGGGAAACTGACCAAATCGGGAAATTGTTTTTCGATTTTTTTTTTCAAAATGCAAGACTTAAGATCCTGCAATATTGAAGACTTCTACTAAAAATTAAATTTTGACCCTCAATTGATCAACCGGGAGCTCAACGCAATCTAATCAACCAGACACAGCGCACTGGTCCAGAACCTTTTTTGGTGCGCATTAGAGAATTGAGCGGGAAAACTTAGTTTTAGGTTTATGGAACCTTTGGTAGAGTTTTATAAAATTAAAAGTTCTATCGTCTAGCGGAATTCAAATACCCTTAAAAGTGCAATAAAAAATTAGTTTTCTTCAGTTTCAATATAACCCTTTGATGTGTTCTGTGAAGACAGTAACCATCTATCTCTTCAGTAAAGATAGAAAAATCCTCTTTCTCATGTATGAAAAATCATTAAAATCAGTTTTTCTATATTTCCAGTTTTTGTAGTTGTTGCATGACTTCCTCTTGTTTCACAAAGTTGTACAACTGTGGACTGTTGCACTGCTAGTACAAATACACCACATTGCTGAATATAGCATACTCTATCTTTGCTTGTTTAGGAACTGTAGAACTTAATAAAAAAATACTCCAATTTTGAACTCGAATTACTCTCAAAAAAGGCATCATTTTAATCAAAAGCTCTCCACAGGGAATCAGAATAGTTCCATACAGACTGAAAAGTTTTATAAAACATAAAAGCATAAAAGTTAAACAAAATTTATAGGTTGACAAAATCGGGAAAGCTGATAAAATCGGGGATAGACAAAATCGAGAGCTGATCGGAACATTACTGTATTCGATTGCTAGACAATCCGAATCTTGAACCTTGAACTCCCGGACAATCCAGCTGTTGGAACTACCAACTCCCGGATAGTCCAACACTTCGTTATTCCGTCTCTTGGAATCTCCATCTCCTGGACAACCCAACTCCTAAAATCTTCGCCTTTTGAAATATTTGACTCTCGGACACTCCGAAATTTGGACACACTAATTCTTGGACACTATGGCTCTTAAATACTCTGACTTTTGGACACTCCGAGTCTTGGACTCTTGGAATCTCAGTCTCCGAATCTTCGAACCTCTGGCTCTTGGATCTTCCAACTCTTGAAATCTTCGACTGTTGGAAACTCCGAATGTTGCTACCTCCGCACTTTAAGACATTTAGACCCTTGGAATATCCTACTCCTGCTTCCGGTTCTAGTGTTCACAACCTCCGACTCTAGGAACCACTGAGTCTTGAAACCTCCGAATTTTGGAACCTCCAGCTCTTGGAATCTCCAATTCTTGGAGGCAGAAACAATTGTAACCTCCGACTGCTCCCACTCTTAAACGACTCTTGGAACCTCCGACCCTTGTAAACTCCGATTCTTGGAACCCCGGACTCCCAGACTATCTGAATCTTGAATATTCCGACTCTAGAAACCTTCGTCTCCTGGACAATCCAATTTATGCCACCTCCGACACTTGGAAGTACCGACTCCCAAACAGTCCGACTTTTGGACATTCCGAATCTGAAGATCTTCGTTTCCTGGACAATCCGACTCTTGGAACATTCGTCTCGTGGATAATATGAGTCTTAGAACTTCCGACTCTTCCCACCTTCGACACTTGGAACTTCTGGGCAATGAACTCGTGGACATTCCAACTATTGAAACCTTCGTCTCCTTGCCAGTCTGGCACTTAGACACTTCGATTCTTGGGAACTCCGGCTCTTGGGCACTTAAAGTCTTGTTCTCCGAGTCTTCTACGCTCGGAATCTTAGATACTCTGACTGAACTCTGAACTCTCACAATAATCGATTTTTGTACTTTTGGACACTTAGACTGTTGGACTGTTGCACTGCTGGACTCTTGGATTTTTGGACTCCCGGAGCCCTGGATTTCTGAATTCTTGAACTCTCGGATGAGGCTTGGAGGCTGCAAAGCCTGTGTCGATAGAAAAGGGACGACGTTTATATCCAAAACTTTGCTTACGTGGCGAAAAGCGACGCGTATGTGGCGACCATAGCAAACCATAGCAATACGCTAATCTCAAGAAACCGGGGCAGGTTCGAACGTTCTAGGATCCGGCCGTAAAAGTACAAGCTGTATCTCTGAAAAGCACAGTGATAAAAGGCCCAAATCAACTCTCCTCGCTACCATGCGTTCTATTGTGCTATCTTTTACAAACACAGAATGGTGATAAGCTCAGGTGTTCCACCGAATTCGAACCAGGAATGAAGATAAGAACTTCTGGTTTTTCTTAGGATGCAACGATCCATGTGAGAAGCCTACGCTCTGAATGATGGACGTTGCCGATATTCGGGAGTACTTGTAGGCCAGGTTTGGTCATCCTTAGATATATCTCGAAACGCTTATCCTCGACCACTTTGCAGACGATCGTCTTACAAGCTTGAGCTTCATGGAATAGCCAGCAAAGGTAGCCAAAGACTTGCGCTACGTACACGGCCAGGCCAGATTCAGGCTACCTGAGTTGCGTTTGATCAGAAAACGTAACACTAAACAAGCTGGAAGAGATCCCGCAAGAAGCATACAAGCAACTGAACCTCGTTGAAGAGGCAAAAGCTCAAGCGGCTGTTGGCATGTTATTGATACAGTGAAACTACACACGTCACATTCTACCAGCAAGGTTTTCAAACAAGACTTCAGTTTTATTTAAATTGTAGTAGCATATTGATAAATCTATTAAGTATTAGTGTTGGTTGTGCACTTTTAAAATACTGTTTACTCTCGGGACATCAAGTTAGTCTAGGTTCAAGCGAAACAATTAACCCATGACCTGTTGGGACGGGCAGATTTTGTCACTTTTTCCAAATTTCCAAAATTTCATTAAATCAGATTAGATAGCTGAGCCCTTTTCGAACAAAACCTAAAACACATAGATTGTTATAGGGATTATTTATTTACTAATTTTAATTCGTTGTGCTCTTATTGTTTGCTATTTGAATTTTATTCGATCAAGTTGATTGCGTATCTAAATTTTTAATTTCAAAAGTGGCACAAGCCTACCTTTACCCAACCCAAACAATATACGTATTTGCAATGGTTGTTTGTTTATTGCTGCTACTGCTGCCGTTTGGGATAGATTCAGAACATCCGATTATGAAGCAACTCAGCACATCAAATAGATTATGTTATGTCTTATGCCGACGTTTTTTTTTCTTTGGTTATCTACCATCGAAGTCTCAGTTCTCCAGTCAGACTTCCGACTGTCACGCGAACCATTCTTGTTACATTCTATCCTTTTTGAATTCAACCAGCATCATCGGCGCAGCCGTTTGGCTCCGAAATTTGGCCAGATGATGCCCAGACATGTACTTTCTGAATGAACGAAGGAACGAACAAGCCGACAGACGAATGTAGCGGTGTTGGAACCAGAGCCAGCATATTTGCCATTGTTTTCCTTTGATGATCGTAACTAACAATTGCTTCAGCCGAAGCCTTTTCCGCAATGCCCCACCTGGAAAAAAAATCCTTCTATATTTTTGCCCATTATTGACGTTTGCTGGGGCAAACTTAATGCAGTAGTCGGTGTCGGTACTTTAATCCTCTGGTTTTTGTATTCGATATATGGACCTATCATACACGTGCCGGCACATGCACAGTCACGTGAAGAGTTCAGTATACCCAACCACATGCACAAGGACTCAGCCAGCTACTAAAAAGCATTGCCTCATTTGGCCCAGCCTGGAAGGCATTAAAGCAAATCCTCGTTACAATGATGAAGCAAAACGGGTAAAAGGCCATTGTCTGATGGTTATAGGTAAAGGAGGTTGCTTGGCTGGTCCTTCACTTCTGGCTGAAGTGCCACTTTTGATGGATAAGGAGCACGGACGGGCAGCACGGCCAGGGGGTACATTATGGACAAGATAATGTACAACAGCCCAGCGCTTGGCCCGCTTTGCAATAATGATGACGGTTTATGGACTCTCCGCAGAAGCTCTCGATTCGCACGTACATACACACATACACACTACGTGTATTATACTGCAGAGCGTGGAGCACCAAAATAGGCCCGCTATTGACCTTGAGGAAGGGAATCATTTATCTACATTTGCGGCTTAATAAGCAATTTTTCTCGGTGATGGTAAGAGCTTCAGCCGCATAATGGCGGGCAAGCCACATTTTTCGGTAGTTTAAAAGCACTTTGCTAGCTGATTCAACAGTTCCGCAAAGTGCTTCGACTTTCGGGTGCTCTAATGATGGCGATGGAAGGTTTTTCCTTGCCCCAGCTGAGTGAGAGGTTATAATTCAGTAGCACAACTGAATGGGATGTAAAATTATATTTTTACAACATTGAAAATTTTCGAATTTTTTAGTTTTTTACTTTACATTGATTGGGAACAGTTTTCCACAGTACTTACTGCCTTAAAGGTAAATTTCCTCGATAAAAAACAAACTTTCACAAATGTAACTACACTGTAGAAGTAGATAAGCCTGTCAAAATTTAAACTTTAACACTTTCTGATTCCGCCTAATTGCTGAATTTTCTTTCAACCTACGCTTGTTTGTTTTATTTCGTTTGCTGACAATGAGTGAATCCTTGCTCCGCACATCGACAAGACAGTCGCCAGTTGGCGCATAAATCTGGAACCGCTCGTCTCTGTCTTGCGTCCCGGTGATGATGAAACCCTCATGTGAGGGGAGCAGAACGCTTCCTATTTGTGTCGTCTGCATTCATTCGGCACTGAAATTCGGTATCAGGCAAAGGAAAAGCAAAATAAAGTTGTGCAATAAAGTCATTTTCCTTCGTATCACACTAACATAAATCAGCAACACAATAAAATTATAACTTTTATCATTAAACTTGCTGTTTTAATTAGAATCATATAGAGCACGTCGTTCGAAACACCAGCGACGGTTTGCTATCGTCACTTCCGACACCAGAGAGCAGTCGGCAGTCTCGTAGAGTGCTTTCGCAAAGCAGCAGATCAGTGGAAAACTTCCCAGACGTGGTACCCGTGGCCGTGACTATCGACAGAGCAACACGACAAAGCACGGGGAGGCAACCGAAGCGCTATCTTTGCTTCGAACGACGGGGGCTTTCAGGAGGAGGCTACGCAGTAGATGAAGGCCATGGGACGGACGACACGAGAGAAAGTTTAAATAGCTAACACTTAGTACGCGGCACATCAGCAGTATTTAAACCAAAATCAAAATCAGTTGCCATTTTCCAGTAAATTTGACGAGATTGGTATTCGTTCGAAGAAGACGGTTGTGCTGTGCTGCAGTTGGTTTAGAATTTTTAATTAACGTTCAACTGAAAATTTTGATGCTTCGAGGTATTATGAAAAATTCTTCGAAAAACATTGACCTATAACCCCGGTTGGAATTTTTGACAAATGCTAACAGCGCGGTCAAGTCCAATGGTTTTCCAATAGAGTGAAAGCATTTTAATTTAACTCAGGTCCTGTACCGGCGGCGCTGCATGCCACTGCACTGGGAGTGTATGTGTGCACTTGTTCCGGATGCACCGAGGGACCAGAAGCGATGGCAAATTTCCACCAGGCATTCAGCCGCGGCGGCGGACGTTAACAATACGAAGGCGAACGTGAATTGAGCAAAACGGTCATTTTCTGAGCCAAGCAGCCAAGCGGCGGCGGCGGCTGTATAAAAGCTTGCAGTGGAGGTGCGGCACTGGGCGGGATGGAAAATGGATGGAAATTTATTTTGTGCACGCGAAAAATGTTGCCCCACTTCGAAGATTCGGTTTGTGTGTGCAATTGCGCTTGTTCGGTTGTTCGTGGCTGCACGCTGCAGGAAGAGGTAAATCATTGTATGGCCGGGTTGCCAGCGAGCGACGGGACCGTGAAATGGAACGCTCCGAAAGTGCTTTTGTTGGTAGTATGGATTGGCTCGAGCTCGGGTAGTTTCAATAATATTGGAACAAGCATTAAACGGAGCAAGCAAACTAAATCCGATGCAGCGAGGTATTGATTATTGAAAGCTTTTTTTTTATTTAAACGGCGAACAGGAAAGAGAGCATTGAAATGTCGCAATTGTGGTCGTGCAAAAATGTGAGAATTATTTGCCATATTTAACGTCTGATTTAAAACAATCTTCTTCTATTATTATCATAACAATAATAGTGTGGAATCCGCAAAAAGCCGAAAAGCCACTGAACTCACTCGAAAGACGCCGGAGATCGCCACCACGTCTTACCTGATGGACTGCCTACGAAAGAAGAGGACGATGGACTTTGTCAGAAAACCGAAGAGCCCGGTTCATAGGAACGCGCTAGTGTTTGTGTCATCTCAATGATGTGCCGCACAAGTCAATGCATACTGATGCGAGGGGGAACTATTTGTTGGTGCTCAATGTTAATGAGAACTATAGTTAACTCGCACTGGATAGTCTCTAGGTATCCCACATCTTCCCTCTTCTCTAATAAAGAAAAACATGGCTGACTGTATACAGGAAGGTTCCAAATTTTATTGAAGAAAACTCAACATATCTCCGTTTAACTCGCATCGAGTATTCTCCATCTATTTTTTCAAGTTCATCAATTCGCTTATAATTGTAGAGACTGGTTAGCCGGCACTAGCCATTTTACAATCGGAAAATGCCGTCATAAAAATCATCATATGAATCAATTATAAGGTAGTATAAGAACGCAGCTGTGAGCTAATATCATTATTCGATATTCTCAACTGATGTTACCTTGATTTGATTGAACAAGTTGACCGCAGCTTTAGTTCGTGTAACTTCCATTGCACAAATGCAAAACACTGTAATACACACTACCCGCCAATGTTGCAAATCATCGCATTAGTGAGCGCTCACGATCCAGTCTTCTGCGATAATATTTATGCATTAATTTCCCCGCTAGTCTCTCTAAACAACGACAAACGCAAAGCCACGTAGATAGTTTGATTCGAGTCATTAATTCTATCCAGCACAGCAATCACCGCTGCAACTAGCCGCGCACATTTGAACATTTTCCGATCGTGCTGTGGTCATCCCGAACACACATTGAATAAAAGTTTCATGCGCGGTTATCCCAACGCGCGCTACTTTTCTGCTTGCTTTGGGGCGGTTATCTCAACACGCAACTGTAGTTTCGCCATGCTGCCCTACTACAATCAAGCTGTGGTCATCCCAAACGCACACTAATAAATCGTTAAGCACGGTTATCCCAACGCGCGCTGCTTTTTGCTTATCTTGGGGCGGTTATCCCAACACGCGCCGATAGTTTCGTCCTGCAATGCAACTGTAATCAAGCTGTGGTCATCCCGAACACACACACAAAATTTATTTCCTTGGGGCGGTTACCCCACACGCGCCAATAGCTTTGTCATATGACTGCCTAAAGTTGTGGTCATCCCGATCACACACTACTAGGGCGCTTGGCACGGTCATCCCAACGCGTACCTTCACTTACTCATAACGGCTAAACCGTCTCACTCACCGAATAAACCGTAAAGTGAAATGAAAAAAAAAAGAACCGAACACTGAACACACCATCCGGTAGCGGACCGAATACGATAGCAAAATGAAAAAAAAAAAAAAAAAAAAACTAGATGCAAAAACCACGCCACTTTCCTTGATGCCACCGCGCGAACGAAATGAAAAATAGGGAAAAAAATCACTTCTTGTTCTCGCGTTCGAGTGACTCCACCGCCAGCAAAACATATATGATGAAAGCGAAAAAAACGTAGCACCAGATGCTCTAAATGAAAGTTTGTTTTAACTGGCAGGATTCGCCAATGTGGAATCCGCAAAAAGCCGAAAAGCCACTGAACTCACTCGAAAGACGCCGGAGATCGCCACCACGTCTTACCTGATGGACTGCCTACGAAAGAAGAGGACGATGGACTTTGTCAGAAAACCGAAGAGCCCGGTTCATAGGAACGCGCTAGTGTTTGTGTCATCTCAATGATGTGCCGCACAAGTCAATGCATACTGATGCGAGGGGGAACTATTTGTTGGTGCTCAATGTTAATGAGAACTATAGTTAACTCGCACTGGATAGTCTCTAGGTATCCCACAAATAGCATCGGAATATTTTCCGCAGCTCGAACTATCGCAAGTGAAAGCAATTATCGCACACATCAGCTCACGCTTTTGCTATTATGCCATTATCTTCCACACTTTTACCCTGAAGTGTATGGCAAATACTGGTTCCGAGGTACGTTTTAATGAGTGAAAATAATTATGCTTCTCTAAGAATAACAAAGTTACGACCATTCATATTTCGGAACGGGAGCGATGCCTTGGGATTATATCCGAAGCACACGCATCCACGCATGGTGAAGTTAGAGAAAGGCTATTATAATGTCAAGCTCGTGGTGTGCAATGCAAAAAGAAGGACGAAGGACGTATGTGTGTGTAGAACGTGGGCTGCTGCTTCAACGTCATTCCTTCTGGAAATGCTGCCACTAAAACACAATTACCTCGAATTAATGCGCTATCAAAAGGGCACAAGCCGGAGGGCTTTGTTCATAAAAAATACAGTCTGAGTGAATCAAGTCAGACTACACAATGGCGTGGCGTGAACACGCTAACATTGTAATTCAAGAATTGCTTGGTTTATTATTCGCTTGCACACTGAGGGGGCACCTATACCTATATTAATTTGATCAACCGAGTGCGGAAGTCCAGCCATAGGTGACCTCATTGTTAGGAATTAAACGTAAGCATAAACAGGAGAGTGTTTCCTTATTCAAAAGTTCCATTTCCAAAACGTTTCGGTGTGCTTTTATTTTTATGCAACTAAAGTTTATTTCGACTAAAATGAACAGACCAAAAACCTTTAAGGTGGCCATATCGGTGTGGCGAAATCCGTACAAAACGTCCGACTAAAATGAGGTATACACTTTCATACCCTTGCCATGTATTAGAGAATATAATTGCTTGCAATTCAGTTTCTTTGCTGGCTGGACACTAAAGTTATTATATCATGCAACCCCAAAGTCCAGCAGGCCTTTGATGGTCACACTAGAATCACTCAACCACACTATCATCAACTGATAGTGATTGTATGCTTTCCCTACAAAGCCTTGCGCTCTGTACATTCCTATTTGTTATTAATTAATAGTTATATGATTACAACCAATAGCTGCCATGCAGCTAACTCTTGGTGACTAAAGAGGTCCTTATTCGAAAAGCTTGTTCCAGTACAGACAATCGATTTACACGTTGAAGTACTTCGCAACGAACGAAACTTGAACTGTTGTACACTTGATTTTGTGCGTTTCAAACCCCTACAATTAGCACCTTGCACCATGGTCAAACCACCGTCCGTAATAGACCGTAGCACCTTTCACTGAAATAGGGCAGAGGTACATATGCCTTCCGTAGGCAAAGTTACTGTCGGCGGTGATTAGACATCTTACATATATGAAAGGTTATGTGCTAGTACTAATGCAAACCCGTGGGGTGATGCCTCGTAACGGCAAAGACCAAGGGCGTGATGGCGCCCGCAGAGCGATCGCCAAAGATGCTGGAGCGAATCATCGAGGGCCTCTTTCCGCGCCTCGAGCCAAGGCCCAGGCCTCAAGCCACTGAGTTGTCCCACGGCCGACGTTCCAGTATCTCAGACCATAGCGTAGGATGGTCGGCCTCCATGCCGAACATCCAAAGTAACGTAGGCGACGGCGGCTTTGAGGTTGGGAAGGAAGCGACAGTTACGAATGAGGAACTCATTGAGATCGCTAAATCCCTAAAGGTGACCAAACGGAATCCTGAATTTGGCCATTAAAGCGGCTATTTTGGAGACTCCCGAATTATTCGGAGCAGTAATGAGTAGATGCTTCGAAGATGGCCACTTCCCGGACAGATGGAAGCGACAGAACCTGGTCCTATTTCCGAAGCCGGGGAAACCTCCAGGTGTCCCCTCGTCATATAGGCCGATTTGTCTACTCGATACTGCCGGCAAGGCGCTAGGCGCTAGAGGGTTATCCTTAACAGACTCGTACAGCACACGGAGGGTACAAACGGTCTGTCAAGGAACCAATTCGGCTTCCGTAAAGGCAAACAATGTTGGTGATCCGCGAGAAAACTGCGAGTGGCATTCAACTTTTTCTCGGTATATGAAACGACATCGTCTATCAGTGTATTGCTATATTCATCGTACGATGCTGCTCCGTGTGTGAGCACAATCGGCAATCCTGTGAGTTAGTTCTCTCTGTATTGTATCCTGAACGTATACGCGCCATGGGGAATGCGATTCACTCTCTCGTGATTCGCTCTGTGTGTAAATATAACGGAAAAGGATCGCCAGGCGATAATTTTCGCAGATGAGAAAGGATTGCGATCATTAGATGATTATCGTTCTTTTTTCGATTGGTAAAAAATGTAAGATTTTTCGCTTATGGATATTTTTGTTGCAATTGTGTTGGCGAATGGAGGATATGGTGATGTCTGATATTGTTTTAATATAAATACAAGGCAGCAACTTGCTGTTTAGTAAAATGTTTGCAAAAAAATATTATGGCTGAATTAAAGAAATGTTCAGCAAGTTTAGCAATTTAAGAACGAGGTAGCGCGTGAAAAGCAAAGATTTGAATGGCACTGCACGTTTATAAAACCGTTTTGCGTACTCAGTTGTGTTGATACACTGTTATTCTGGTTATCCATATCACCACCTCTGTGAATTTAGGGCCATTATACAGTGGGATTTCACATTTGGCATTTTAGTAACAAAATAATCCGTTTTTGGCAACATACAATATTTCACTTCAAAAAATATACTTAAATAACAGTCAGTTTCCGCATACAAGCCTTAAATGACAAAAAAATGAATGTTACGAACAGTATTATTTTTATTGCCGTAGGACTACGTCTTACCGCAGGTTGCCAAAAACTTACTTACACCGGACGGAAAACTCTTGGCGGACTTGCAATCGTTGATTAATAATATTTAGTCAATTTCTAACGCATCTACAGTCAATATTTTCATATCCAAAAAGGGTCTCGATTTGGCACGGTTTCGATTTTGGCAACATAGGGAACCTGCATTTGTTGCCAAATTCGATTAGAAAAACGCGTGAATTCGCGTAAAAACCACGTAAACCTTGTAATTTTCAAACCTAGGTACGTATAAAAAAGACGTTTTGAGCACATCCACGTAAATTCCGAAAATCACGTAAACCGCGTAAATTCCCAAATTCGTTTAAAAAACCGGATTTAATCCACCTGCTGGTGAAAGGAACCTTTGCTATACCATCTTACATGTTATTTGATACAGAACTCGAAACATCTTGGGAACATAATTCAACTGTTAGTTGACGCTTTACAATTTATTTCATATAACTTGGACTGACATTTAAATATAAAGAATGACAAAACCATTTATTTGGTAGTAAAATCATTAAAATCGAATTGGTTGTCCAAAAATTATTTGAAAATAAGTTTGGCAAAACAATGATTTTTGGGAGAGGGCCTTAGAAAAAGCCAACCTAAACGCCAAACGAAAAAAAAAATACAAATCTAAAATTGTTTTAAAAACGAAACAGTTTACTAAATTTGAACATAATCAAAGCACTTTTGAATTTTGATAGATCATTTTTACAATAAATTGCTGAGTAAGTATAGGTAAGTTGTATTTAGTTACGTCCTTTTAAAGTTTTAAAGGGCAGATTGCTCATATAAAGTAAATAAAAATCATCAATTACACTTCCGCAATGAACATAAATCGCAGCCTGTATTGTACATAATGGTTTTGCAAAATACAGTTGGATTTCGAATTTGGCAACAAATGCGTGTCGCCTATGTTGCCAAAATCGAAACCGTGCCAAAATCGAGACCCTTTTTTAAGATGAAAAAATTTAATGGAAGTGCGTTAGAAATTGACTAAAGTAAGGTTATTAATCAACGATTGCAACCTTTTTATGTTTATAAAATCCGCCAAGAGCTATCCGTGTGGTGCATGTCAGTTTTTGGCGACCTGCGGTTAAACGTAGTCCTACGGCAATAAAAATATTGTTCGAAATCGCAAACTTTTTTTCATGGACACACTTAGGACAATAATTTTTCGTCATTTAAAGTATGTATGCGGAAATTGATTGATATTTAAGCATATTTTTAGAAGTAAAATATTTTATGTTGCCAAAAATAATTACTTTTGTTGCCAAAATCGAGGCATGCCAAAATCGAACCATGCCAAATTCGAAATCCCACTGTATGCTCATTGGCAAGAAATTTTGAGCCGGGTTAAGTTGCCGTCGAGGGAATGACTACTTCACGACCTGTACCGAATCACATCATCCGTGATCTCAAATCACACTAGACATATTCAAAATTCAATTGTCATCTCTTCTTCTTTTGCATCCGCCAACGCGGTTCGATACAAATCCACCTGCAAAGGCAAATCACACGTTAAGATAGCAATTTCAAACCTAGTAAAATATTTTAACATGAAGTCTATTATGTTAAAAGACGTAGTCCTACGTCAAAATTATCAAGCTCATTTTTATGTAATAACGGACATCTTAGTGTTTACACAGCTGTGCTAGTGGTATACGGCTTCTATTTGCCAATTTCAATTCAAGATTATGCGTAGGTACCCGCCGCTCGTGGATTGTTTCCTGTGTTTGCTGCTTGCGATAAAATTTTATTCCGATCGCTGTACTACATTATCGCCAAGTGATTCGATCGGAAGTTCAAGACTCATCACTCACTCGTATCGAGAAACGATAATTATCGCCGATCAGTTCACTCGGAGAGAATCAAATATGACACACGCAAGCAGCGATACACACACAAAGCTTTATCGGCGATAGAGGTTCACGTGTTGTTTTTTCGCCTCATTCTTTTGCGTCTTTGGTTCTCTTTTCGCAAGAAGATACAAGCGTGCCGTGATCTGCATGTATTGAATCGGCAAATGAATGGGGAGTGAGTGAGTTTTGATCCGATTCGAACCAACCTTGAAGGCAAATCTACGTGGATGCCATCTTGTCTGTGACTAAGACAGCCAAAGTGGCAATCCAGCGTAAGAGGATGGGTATCCGCTTTTGCTCAGTTGTCACGCTCGACGTGAGAAGTGCGTTTAACCCTTTATACCACTGCCTTAAATTCTCGTTGGTGCCTATATTGCCACCAACGAGAATTTGTTATTTTGCTACTATAATTATATTGATGTTATTATAGACGCAAAACAAATATTTTTCGTTGGTGGCAATTTAATTGCCACTGCCTTAAAAGGGTTAATAGCGCTAGTTGGGACTCCATAGCTAACTCGCTTCGGAACGTCCAAGTGCCGGTGTCGCTGTACAGGATTCTGGAAAATTATTTTCAGAATCGGGTGCTATGCTACAACACGGAGGAGGGTCAGAAGTCTGTTCCAATCACCGCAGGGGTTCCGCAAGGTTCCATACTGGGCCCGGTGTTATGGAACGTCATGTATGACGACGTGTTGAAGCTAAAGTTCCCGGTAGGGATGGTGTTTGTCGGCTTTGCGGACGATATCACCTTGGAAGTCTACGGTGAATCTATCAGAGAGGTAGAGTTGACGGCTGCCCACTCCATAAGCATTGTCGAAGATTGAATGCGCTCCAGGAAACTGGAGCTAGCGCATCATAAAACGGAGGTTATCGTGGTGAACAACCGCAAGTCAGTGCAGCAAGCAAATATCAGCGTCGGGGACTGCACTATTTCGTCAACGCGGTTCTTAAAACTCCTGGGAGTCATGGTCGACGACAAGCTCAAGTTCGGAAGCCACGTCGACTATACCTACAAGAAGGCTTCCACAGCTATTTCGGCATTGTTTCGTATGATGTCTAATAGCTCTGCGGTATATGGCAGCAAGCGTAGGCTTTTAGCCAACGTGGTCCAGTCCATACTTAAGTATGGCGGACCGGTGTAGTCATCGGCGTTAGGAACCAACAGCTACCTAGATAAGCTGGAAAGTATCTATCGTCTCATGTGCTTGAGAGTGGTGAGTGTGTATCACACAGTTTCATATGACGCAATCTGCGTCTTAGCGGGTATGATGCCTATTGGCATCATCATCAGTGAGGACGTTGAGTGCTTCAACCAACGTGAACTGGCATACGGAGTACCACAAGATGTCAGGGCATGGTTGTTTGAGACAGTATCTGCACAAGTTCGGGCATGCGGAGCCCCCGCGTGTCCCGAATGCGTGGATATTGAAGAAACTGCAGAACATATTTTCTTTATATGCCCTCGTTTCGTGGGCGCAAGAAACAACATGCAGGCAGTGAGCGGACAGGACACAACGCCGGACAATTTAGTCCAAAGGATGTGTTCTAGCTCAGATGTCTGGGGAGCGGTCAATGCGGCTGCTACCCAGATTGTCCTTGAGCTACAAAACCGCGAGTAAATAGCCTAACTACCATAGTCCAGTAGTTATCTAAGAGGGTGCGTTAAGCACAATAGCCCCTCCCTGAAGTAATACCGATAAGGTGGTGCCAGAGAGGATTTAGACTGGAGACTCGAGTAGAGTTTTAGTGGGTCTGGGTCCTCACGCTCCATTAGGGGGGTCGGGATACCAAACCCCACTCCCTGAGTTGTCTTCTCAGGGAGAAGACAAAACGACAAAAAGACATCTCACATATATGAACTGAACCACTCCCAGTGCGTTGCCGTCAATAGTCCATTGTCCGTGGGGGGCGAACGATAATTTCTCTGAAGCCTCTTCCTACCATACATATATTTATTTTTCGACGCATTGAATTGTAACCCAATTTTCCTAGCCTCTGTTTTTAGTCTGGCGTGGATTGTCTCCGTCGTCCCAAGGTTTCTAGTAATCATACCAAGGTCATCTGCAAAAGCACGTAATTGACTGCTTGATAGCGATGTTAAATAACATGCAGAACAGCCCATTCCCTTCCTGCAACCCTCTGCACGATTTGAAAGGACTGGAGAGTGCCCCTGAAACGCGCGTACCACATCACTCGTTCCAGAGTAGCTTTGGTCAGCCGCGTCAGTTTGTCCATAAAACTAGACTCATACATTATCTGCCATAGAATTCGCGCTCGACTGTATCGTATGTTGCCTTGAAATCCACAAAAAAATTATGTGTGGGTACGTTGTCCTCCCGATATTTTTGGACGATTTGTCGGGGAGTTAACATTTGATCCGTACCCGTACGGGCCCCCATAAAGTCCGCCTGGTACTGCCCTATGAATTCTCTCACTAAATTGGGAATAGACGACGTAACAAAATCTGGGATAACACCCTGTAAGCGGCGTTGACCAGCGTTTAGGTCAAGTATAACAAACTAGTCCCCAACTACCCATATGAGAGTACGGCAAGCAACCATTTTACGTATTCCGCGTTCACTATAGGCTCAATACATGCCCATTTTTTGTGTCAGTAGATAGAGACATGGTTTTTTCGGCAAAGTTGAAGAAAATATAAAGGCAGACAAATTTGCTAACGAAATGACATTTCTATCTCTATTAAGTGCAGAGCTATGGAGCATTTTCTTTGTAAATTCTTTAAAAATTAGTTGTTCATACTTAGCTTATGTTGGATAGCATTTTACAAGAATATAAGGTTCAATATCATTATTGAAGCACTCTAAACACATGTTCTGCTGAAAGCCGCAAATCTCTAGGACATTTCCTTGGAAAGTTATCGCTTATTGAAGCTGTATTTTTTTATTTTATTTATATTTTAACTTCACGAGCAAATAGGGTGGAATGGAGCAAGTGGAGACATGAAATCAGTGCTTCACCTAGAAGCTTAGATCAATTAGTATAAACTTGTATAGGTGCCTACAGCTGCGAGCATTACAATTTAGTATTTTTTATTCTGATTTTTTTCTGTTGTACGGATAAATTATTACAGTCATGTGAGCATTACTCCTTCTTCCTGTCAGCAACCTCCGGTTATCAGCTCCCCATTTTGTCCCACCGTCACTTATGGAAGAACCATCCAAACATTTCGGAGCCTCTCCCCCTGTTATGAACCTTCCCCCCCCCCCAACTCCTTCCCTTATGTCGAGGAACATGTATGCCGAGTTTGATGTAAAATGGTCTAGGCGTTTCGATGTTATAATCTCCCCCCCGCCCTCCTTACTAGTCAAACATAGAGACATGTGAATTTTATACACTCAAGTACTTTTTTTACACGGTTTGGTTTTTCGATTAATAAGAACAGGGCAAATTAGAGACCATTAATTTATATCTCAATACATTTTGGAGTAGTCCGACATTCGTCATGTAGGTTGTAAATGGTCCCTCAGTTGTACCGTTCTTGAGTAATCAGAAAAAACAAACCGTGTAAAAAAAGACTTGAGTGTACATTAAATCACACTATTTCTTATCCTATTCTTTAAAGTATTTGTCGATATCATAAAGTCAAAATGTTCATACACCTCATTAAATAAACAACACATCGCATGAATTGGCTCATGTAGTCCGTAACTTGTATGGTGAAAAGCAGGCCGTAGAAATGCTCGGGATCTGAACGGTCGAGGCATAACATTAACATCTATCATACGTAGAAGCTCTGGAGCGTCGACCTTCCATATCAAAAGTTGGGCAACGCAGACGTCTCTGGATACCTTTCTCCTTTTACATACCCAAGAAACAATGTGAGTTTTATTGTACTCTTATGGCGGTTTTCAAGACCAATTTTGGTCTTAAATGCCATCATAAGAGTGTAATAAAACCCAAATTGTTACTTGGGATAGGGTTTCCATTTTCAGCAGCTTACAACGGTCCTCATAGGGTGGGAGATTTTGATGGTCCGACCACGGGAGATGTCTTAACGCGTGCCTAATAAATAAACCAAATATTCGTGAACGGACTCCATACCACAGAAGCCGTCTCAAAAATGGAGCGTACTAGGGAAAAGTAAAGAGCTCGCAAACAATATGGGTCGCGGAAATCATTAGCCACGCGCATGATAAAACCCAGATTACGATTCGCTTTTGAAATAATGTCTGAGGACTGTTGAAGGTCATTCTAGTATCCAGCTCCACTCCAAGGTCCTTAACAACTTTGACCCGCTCAAGACAAGAGTTTTGGATTGTATAATTGTACGCAACTTGTGGGTTTCTTCGTGTGAAGGTGATGACTGAGCATTTGGAAGTACTGATGGCCAGGTTGTTTAAAAGACACTATTTTGTAAACTAGTTGATAAAGCCTTGTAATCAGGTGTCAGCATCTTTGGCTCGAGCAGCCTTGTAATAATTTGCAGTTCTCAACAGATCGTACAGAGAAAAATATCTTTAGATCATCTGCGTATAGTAGCTTGCAGCCCGATGGGATCACCGAGCAAATGTCATTAAAAAATTTTATGAACAGTAATGGGCTTAGGTTGCTTCCTTGCGGAACTCCAGATCGATTGCAAAAGCAGTTATGAACCCCTCTCTTTTGTCAACCACCCGTGCTGATTTCCTTATATCAAGGAACATGTGTGCCAAGTTTGGTAGAGATCGGTCAAGGCGTTTTGAAGTTATGGTGGAACATATAAACAAACATTCAAACATACTCACGCCCACTTTCATATAGGGTACGGGAGGGTATTTTCAGCAGGTTTTTAAATTCAGCCTATTTGCCTTTTCTTTCGCCAATTAAAATGCTTTTCCGACATACAATTTTAACATGTTATTTTCTCAAAACTGTGAGTAATCTACTATTTTTTATTCAAAGAACGTCAAAATCACCTGTTCTTCCACTAGAACTAGGGCATAGGCCGAAAAAATAGATGCAACCGCTTAATGGGCTAAAAATACCTTCCCGTGCCCTATATAAATGAAGACAGAAAGAGAAAAGAGAAAATCTATGAATAAATACATTTTGCTAGAGACTAGTGTTAAGAAAATCGAAGAAGTTATGCCTCGCTGCTTTGGAATGTGTCGTTCATAATGTGCCAAACGACACGATTTTGCTTGAAAGCCGATTGTTTACGGAGGCTTCGATCGGTATTCTACCCGTTTTCTATATAAAATGGACAGTGTTACAATGTCCGAGCTTATCAACATTTGTCGAGCCAGTTTCACTTCGGAACATATCCCGGAGAATTGGCGGAAAATAGGCATAGGTATACCTAAAGCAGATAATAAAGAGAAAACAATGCAAAAAGCTTTCAGACCAATAAGTCTGACATCAACGCTTCTTAAATTAATGGAGCAAATCGCGTATGGCTATATCCGTAATGAGTTTTAAAAGAACGCTCCGTTGCATAGCAATCAACATGCATACCAACACGGTAAATCTACAGTAACTTCACTGTACTGCGTTGTGACGTTAATTGAGTAATCGTGCAAATATCAAGAGATGGCACTTTGTGTTTTCCTTGATATTTTAGGCGCTTTCGATAACGCATCCTTCGTTTCAATTTTCCCGGCTCCCTTTCAAAATAGAATCGACTGCGAGCTAGATTCAAGTCAAGCTTCCAAGCAAAGAAATCACAGCATCGTTGGGAGATACATCGGTCACGATTTCGGTGATGAAAGCAAGTCCACAAGAAAATTTCTCACCTTTGCTCTGGTCATTTGTGGGCGACGCATTTCTTCACAAGCTGTCGTAGCTCGTTACGAGACTATTACTTACACCATGTTGTGATGTTTACTACAAGGGCTTAATATAAACCATGGACCATTATTTAGGTGAAGAATAAATACTGTTACTCCCCCCTACTAACACAGTTGTCATAAAACAGTTGTAGCAACTGATTTAAAACCAAGTTCAGTCGTAAATAAGTTTCCTCAACTGAAAGTGTGCTGCTTGGGCCGTATACTGATTGGTGTCAGACTGAGCTTCAGTAATGAAATCAAACTCCCCGGAAGATTTCTGCATAAAAACCTGAACTTGGCTGCCCACCTATATTATACTGTTAAGAAAGCATCTCGTTAAAAATACAGGGTTGTAGACTAAAAAGTTAAACAATGAGCTGCGTACAATGAGGGGACTGCCAACTAGACATAATGCCGCTCTTCATCATTTTAGAATATCGGATGATACAGACACCTGCCGCTTTTGTAATTGTGAACTTGAAAGTTCAGCGCTTCTGCTCTGAAGTTGCGGGGCTCTTGCTTTATCTAGGAATAACATTTCCGGAAGTTTCGTTCGTTCTTCGTTCCAAATCCTAAAAGATCATTGATTTTATTAACCATGTGGAATTGTGGTACAGGATTACAACTCTCCAGCTCAATTTCATCAATGGGTATGAACAGTTCGTCAATTCAGTATACCAATCGAAGTCTGCACCAAAAGACGGTCATTAAGACTATCACAATAGCCTTTGAACCCATTGTTTTTTGACTTACAAAAAAGGTCCTCGCTGCTTAATCTGCACAGGGCCTCGCGTGCTATAACGCCGGCTCTGAACGGCAGTAGAAAGGAGTTCTACTAAATTTTCAAAAGTACGAGAAAACTAATTTACTCTACATCAAGAGCACGTTTGTCTACAGCTGCATTGTTAATGATCAAACTGCAGTATGTGTCAGAAAACACCTGTTCTGAAAATGTTAAAAAAAGGTACGGTACGACAGATTTTCCGATTGATTGGTTTGAAAATATTGATGATAGAAAATAGGAAATTGCTGAAAACCTAACTACTTTTATGAAACTCGCGTTTTTAGATTTTTTGGAATAACACCGCAAGACGTTGTCCTACGTCAAAAACTTTATTGACGAACAGCATAATTTTAATTTTTTAAGTGTAATTCTTGTTCACGTTTTTATTGGCGGTCAGTCTATCACAAGTAGAACAGATTTTATAATTTTTCCAACGTTTCGACTGTTTCTTTTAGTCTTCTTCAGGGATTGAATACTGTCTGCTCTTTGTCAAGTACTTGTGCCCCGTAGAAATTACTGTTGATGAAATTGTTTTTGTCGGTTAACCAACGTTGCTCAGGGACCGAAACGGTTAGGGTACTGTCGTTATCGTCGGGCCATCACAATTTTACAGTTTTAGTAACTCATGATATTTTTGATACAACCATTGCAAAACTTCTTACTGTGATAGCTAATTTTTCACAATATTGTGAGTTTCAATCGTGTATTCAAAACACCCGTACTGAATTCAGTGACTAAATCTTACAAAAAAAGTTTTCCAGGCGCAATAAACATTTTTTCAAGAAATGATTCATGCATCAATGCATCATGCATCAATCATGATTCAATGCAATTATCGAGATAAATTTTGTAAATGTATGAGGTGTGTTGTGCTGCACACGAAGACTATAGAAAAATCCCCTCCAGTAAGGTGTTTCGGAAGGCTAAGATGAAATACTAGAATTTGTAAAGGTCTATTTGTAAAGGTCGGGCCACTTGAGCAGTCATGGATGGGCCACCATAATTTTAAGCGTAGAAGGGCAATAATCGCTAGAGAATGTCAGTCACGTAAAATGTGATGAAATAAAGCACAATTAATATGATAAAAACCAAGGTTTTTGTTGTTTTTTCATTGTAGTTGTAAACTTTGGAAAAGGCGATTGTAGCAATATTGATTTTACAAGATCGCCAAAATTTCGCAAAAATGCAAATAAAAATAGAGTATTTGTACCTATATGAGACGTTGTTCACGGAATTCATTCTTTTCATGTCACTATATAGAATTTCAATACGTATGTCTTAGATTTTCTGCGGTGGCCCAACCTGTACAACATGGCCCGACTATGACAAGATTTTTTGTCTTCACGTAAATTCAACTTTCCGGAACAGGTTCCGGAAATATACCTTATTCTTAAACCTTTGCAACGATGTATTTAGATGTCCAAAATTCCTTTTGAAACGAAAGTTATGGGCGCATTCTAAAATGTAACACAACCACGACGACACTCCCCTACATTGTTTCTATACCTTTGCCAGTATGCAGTGCCATGTCAGAATCTCAACCAATACTGTCGCTTCGTATTGTTTCTGTATCGAGAGAGCCTATCTCTTGATGTGTTGAAACTAGCACGAATACGTACATGATAATAAGCGAACATTCTTATTTGCACTGTGACCAGTCGCAGAAAGCGTCACAGTATAGAAATAACAGGCACACGCTATGTCCGAAGGTACTTATTATTTAACTTACATGCACCTCAGAATTCTCTTCACAGGATGTTAGTATTGGTCAAAACAATTAATTTAAAGAAGGTATTAACATGTTCTATTTTGGGGTTTTTACGAAATTCAATTTTCAAGGTTATATAGGGGTCATCCCCCCTTAAGTGATCATATCTGTTGTAATCGATCACCTCCGATTTCAACCAAATTTGGTATAATTGCTCATTCCGACCGCACATTCAATGCCCCAAAGTTTTGTACGGATTGATTAATCCCCCGTACAGTAACAAGCAGTGAAAAATGGATGTAAAACGGATGTAATCACTTGAGAGGAGATGATCCCTAAACAACCTTGAAAATTGGTTCGTAAAAAACCCAAGATAGAATATTTTAAGACCTTCTTCAAATTAATTGTTTTGACCAATACTAACATCCTGTGAAGAGAAATCTGAGGTGCATGAAAGTTAAATAATAAGTACCTTCGAACATAGCGTGACGCATTCGCTGCTTCTTGCTTACAGTGCTAGCGGGAATAGTATGGACAGCGAAAGAGAATAAGGTGTAATTATTGATGCGTTTTTCACCTGAACTTTACGTAATGAAAATTGTTGCATTATGGTACGGTTTTGTGGCTAATCACTACTTTAAAGATCTTGCAAGAAAAGATCCAGAAGAGTTCGTTTTCAATTTTGGATTTTTGGTTTGGATTTTGTCAAATGTTTTCAGATTTTGGTCACCAACCAATACGTTAGTAAAACCAGGACATTGTAAAAATCGACTGTGACTGTGTGAACGCTTAAAAAATTTAAAATAGTAAATATATTCTTCTGAATATTTATTGAAAAAGGTGTAATAAAACCACCGAAACATCGGATATAGAATCAAAATATCGTTTTAGCTGCTAAATACAGACTACATAGCCAAAAAACAGAACCTGAAAATTTATCCAGAAGTAATTCTGGATAAGTTACGTTAATGATAGATAAGTTAATGGTCCTGACTCAACCATGTTTTCGGTATCCACAACCAGAGTTTGCAGCCTCTCATCGTCAATTTTTCTTTCAACGTATGTTTCGACCTTAGCAGGTTTCACAAATTATACCAAGCGTTCCCAAGTCCCGCCCATATGCAGCGTCCCGATGGTATAAAATACAACTTGGTGTTGACAACCATTAACACTGTACATAATTTCTCGCTTATCAGGTACTGCAGTAATCGCCCAGCTGTTCAGGTCCCTTTGCCAATGTAAAATTCCGCTGGTGGTCCCCGGTGACCCACAAACCCACCGACGAACGCAAGAGGTTCATGACTTTGTCGGTTACTGGAATGGATAAAGGGCGTTTTGGTGCTGAAATTGTGTCGTAACCTGTTCGTGATTTATAAAGTTTTAACTGCGATTATCTAGTAACTCTTTTCTAGAAATTTCCGCCGTTCGCACCATCGAAAGATGCAGAATTATTGTTTACACACGTTGGTGCAGCTTCCAAGTTAGAGCTACTTGTTAAACGCTTTAAACGTTAAAACGCTAAAAACAAAGGCCGCACAAATGGCAGCACCATACTGCAATCGCCCCATAAAGCTCAATAAATCGTTCACCTGTCAGACTCTGTCATAAAAATGGAGAACCTATCGGAAGGCCATTATTTTCCCTTGTTTATTTTACTGAACTTTTGAAGATCATCGTTCCGGTTGCTGCTGGCTGTATAACCAATCGAAGAGGAACCGTTACTCGAAGGATGCGAGTCCAGTGGAATCTCACGTTCATCTCCGAAAAACGGATCAGTGTTGTTGATATCCTTCGTTATGTATATACACAATCCCTTCGGGGCGGGGAACCGGAAGTGTACGTCTATGTATGAAGCAATCGGAAATCGTCCGAGTGTGAGTGGCAGCAGTGGCGGCGGCGGCGCGTCCACCAGCTATCTCGGATATATGTCTCAATACGGGAAACGTGCTCCATTATATTTTCCATTCCTGATGGCTTTTCTACTACACCATAAAGCGCCATTAGCAAAGGGTTCACTTATCGTCGGAACCCCCAAAGCAGCCGTCCGTCCGACCGTTATGCGCTGTGTAGTCCGTTTCGTTTGTTTCCTCTTTTATGCTGCTATCGCCCGGTTCGAGATCTTCATGAACCCGCGCAACAATAGTATACATACAGTATTGATGGCCCGAACCGACCGGGATGGTAAAGTTTGATACCGTTCCGGAACCGAACGAGTGGAAACTTGAAAGCAATCATTCTGCTTCCAACGATTCCTCCCAGTTGATGGAGGTGCACGGTCGTTTTTGTTGCCAACTGTCTTGAAGTTGATGGTTTAAAAACACCAATAAAATGATTGAATTGGGAATTTGCTCTGCGAGCTTTACGTTCTTTTTTGTTTATTACGTCATAGGATTAATTTTAAGGTGGATCCAATCCATAGCATCATAAAAAGCACTCCTTTAAATTGCGCAGCATAGTCTTTGAACCACATAACTTTGCCCTCTGGAAGGGTAAGATTCCTCGGGAGATTGGTGAATTTGTCGCTTGCAGATGAAAGGAAAGAATGAAATAAACTAAGGAATGCATTTGCATTGTTGTTGTGTGGACTGTGGGACTCCATTAATCCCGAAACTTTACGGGCTCTGGAAGACTAAGCAATGAAAATGACATTTCACTTCAGGACTTTCTTCAGTTGCAACGACACAAAAATTGCTTGATGAACAATTCCTCTGTTCTGAGCTAGCAGTTTTGTCTGAAGTATCCACGAACAAACGAAACTGCACCGCTCGCTCTGCTGATCGGTACTGTCATGTAATCGTGTTGTTTTGCCTGAAATATATACCCTCGGGCAGCCTTACACCACTCACCACCGTCCGTAGCAGGTATTCAATGACAAACCGTAAGCCTAGAGCTGTCAGCTGGAATGCAACTTCTGTTTCAGACTGTCTGTCCAACCAGCTTCTATAGAATTGGTACAAGATGTGACCTCCGGACATGAAGCCACAGCAACAGTAGCAACAGCAAAGACAATGAGTTGTATCTGTTTTTGTGGGTGAATGGTGGCCACCGTCAAGCAAAGCATGCAAATGAAAATCAACAAGAAATTTATGCTTGCATCAGTAGAGGAAAACGATGGCTTCCCATTCCCCCCACTAATGCAAATGGAATGGTTGCACTCATTGTGGAAACTGCTGATGTAGAAATAGAGTGCCTGTAGATAAGGGCTGTTTGCTAATGTCTTAGTTCGTGTTGGATTGAACTAACCCAAGGGTTTTTTTTTTGCTCAGCTTCAAAATTTGATTACCTCGAAAGCGCAAAACAGCTACTCATCCTGATTCAAAATTCATTACACTGTGCGTCAGTTAAGTGATGCCGATGACTATTCGTATGAATTTTTCATCAAACACTCAACTGTACGCATAATGATTGTATCTTAGTGATACGTCAATCACCTGTCAGAACGTGAAATGTACTGTCTCTCACACTGGTGTCTACATTAGCGGCAAAACGGACGCTAACAATTCCGAGTTTTACACATGACGTTCGTTCAGACTGATAAAAATTAAAATTATCCTACATCAACGAATTCAAATTATGCTACAATTCGTCTTACAGTGTGAACACAGCAAGCACTCAACTGCTATCCAAGCATCGAAGAGCTAAACGTTACTAATTAAGACATTATGTTTACCGTGACCGTCATTTGACAGGTAACTTCCTCGTAAACGAACTGTGCCTATCCGAAGAACCCAGACCAGGCGCTTGCTCGTGGAAGCGAGCATTATTTGCCGTGCGAGCACCTTGCCGGAGGTTCACAGGTCTAATCAGTAGGCCGCAACGGTGCAGGTTGACGGCTTCTTCCGCTTCGGTTGCCGATTTGCTTTTCTTTTAACTTAGCCGCGCCCGCCACCGGTATTGCCTTGCCGGCTGGGAACTGCTCGAGCTCGAGCAAACACTTTCACTACTTAACCGAACGAACGCAAAAACACTTCACCTACCTGCCGTCGTCACCTTCCTTCCTGCCGCGAAGAGTAGATTACAAGTCCTTCTTCGGTGCTCCAACAGACGATCGACGGACACTTTCGAGAGGATTTCTCACGTGCGCGCTCCGAACGTTCTGACAGCGCTCCGGCAGGTTTATTCCGTTTAATCTCACTAATTAATTATACAACACAGAATGTACAATCAGTTGCTCGATAGACGAGGGAGGGTGCAAGCGAAAGTCCTTGTGTTTGCGATGGAACAATATGCTCGGGAAAAGATTGAATCAACGAAGAAAGAATGAACGAACGCAAACACACAGCCAGCCGGCGTTTGGTTGCCTTCGTGGGAGCAGCCGTTGTAAGTTCCGGCCGCGTTAGCCGGGCGGATGTGGGTGTGATAAAGGAAAAAAAAACGGTGCGCACATATTTATGCCAACAATAGCCGCGGACGGGGCTTAGAAGGGAGTTGTAGAAAATATACCGGTAGGGCAAAATGGCTTATAACTTTGATAATTCTGTTGCATACAAATTTGGATGCTCTATTTGTTTTAAAGGGTGTTACGATCAAAATTTGGTCAAACAAGGATGCGTGTAAAATTATTAACCTTTAGGTCCCCGACATAAAAAATGATGGTACTTGCAGTTACACTTTTGGCTCTATCTCCGCTTATTTTCATTCGATTTTTATGCAATTAGATTTAAAAGAACCACATTCGATTGGCCTTCAATGAAAAAATAAGTTGGTAAATTATGGTTCTATTTTCCCGGAGATATTCCAGATCGCAGTGGGTTTTTTTTGACGTCATAAGCAGCATGTGAAATAAAACTAAAAATCTGCTTAACAGAGTGCGCAAAAGTTATCCATTTTATTTGTGGTCAATGAGAATGAACCTTAAACTATCCTGTAGAGCGTAAGGCTGTGCGAGATTGACTTTTTCGGTGTCGAGACGAAACGAAACGAAATTCAAGCTCAATTTCGATTGGGCGAAATTAGTCAAAACGATATCATGACCAATTTCGAACTTTCGAAACGAATCGAAATTATGTTTAAATTTTAATAATTTTGTTTGACATTTTGTATGATAGCAATACCTAGAATAAATATGAGGATAAATATCTCTATATGATCAGCCGATGTTTTTTTGTTTCGAAAAATAAAAATCTAACGTTAAATATTAACAGCTATCAGCTTTTCAAGATTTGAGACTTGAGAGTAACCGCAGGGCCGCTATGTATTCATTTGTGGGGAACATTTTTCCTGTCGCTGGAGATCTCGCAGGAATACACAAATATTGACTGTTTGTCGTGGAGTTTAGAAAGTAAGAGGTTTAATTGCTCATTAGTTTTAAAGAGCTCTAGGTACTCAAATTACGTACACAAAAATATTAGTTTAAGTCCAGCGGAATTTGACTTCAGGAGAAAAACAAACCGTAGTATGATATTCTAAAATCCTTTATTTTTGTGGATATTATCACCAGCATTTTGATCTATTGTGATCTTATCCAAGTGTTGTTCTGCACTTCGTTGTTATTGCAGTATCGCTATAGAGTGAGCGTACTGCTTATTATCCGTGCTTAAAGTGTCGGTGTGTTTTCACCCTTTTTTCCCTCTACGCTTCTTACTACTTTTCAACCAATCTAGCTCTAGAGCCAGGAAGTGCGGAGACTAGTTACAATTTGTCCTTGGACAAGAGGCTTCATTCGCACCTCGAGCAAGTATCATTCTTATAACCAGTCCCAGCTAAAGGCTTCATATGGTCGGTAAAGCAGAGTTCAGCACAGAGTGAGGGTGTGTATGTGTGCATGTATGTGTTCCTTACTACTTATGCATTCCCAATCTCGTTCCTAGAACCAGGAAGCGGAACAAGCTATAATTTGCCCTTGAACAAGAGGCTTCATTCGCACCTCAACCAAGTACCACTCTTCTAACTTGCCCTGGCAAGAGGCTTTCATTGTTAGTAAATGCAGAATGCAGTAGGAAGGATGTGGAGGGGCCTAAGAATAAACCCATGCTAAGGTCACTTAACATCGAATGGCCTGATTCTACTAAGATTCGAACCCACGACCACTCGCTTGTCAAGGCAGAATCGGTACCCTTGCGGCTACAGGGCCCCCCTTCTAAAATCCTTGGCAAAAATCCGATTTGACGCCTGTATCTTTCATTAACTCAGTTTTCTTTCCAAGTTTATCAATCGATAACATAAAATTAATGATAAAATGAATTTTTATAAAGATAATCTTTCCAAGAGCCGAAAGAAATGGTAGAAGTGATGGAGATGCTGTTTTATGGTATTTCCATAGCGAAGCAAGAAGTAAGGAGGGAAAAAGCTTAAATTAGTTCAAGGGAGGGGCATTGAAGTAACACTTATAGGTTCGTCGTCCGTTATATTTAACAAAAGATTGGGAGATACGCGGATTGAAATAAGCTATAATGGGAGCCAATTATGACCGGATTCGAACCCAATTTTTCTCCCAGGGGGTTTCATTTGATTTTGCCGAAAAGGTCCAAAATACATGGAATACGCACAACGCCTGTCCAATATAGATAAATCACCCTATTTCTGGAGGCCATCTCAGCGTAGTGGTTAGCATTCACGCCTATTACGCCGAGGACCCGGGTTCAAATCCCAACCACACAGAATTCATGAATGACCTGAGCTGTTAAAGTGACTATAATCATATAAAAAAACCCTATTTCTAATTCCTAACGGCTTATAGTGAAAAAGGAAGAATTTTTTGTCTTCATTTGCTCCATTAGGTAAAATTCATCCAGTTCCTACCCGGATTGAATAAACAAATTCGCTATTAGATATGTATTAAATCTGAAGAAATCAAGTTCAGCAGCAAAAACAATTAAAATTTCGATTTATTTTGCAGGATTTTAGTTGGCGAAAGCAAACTGAAATTTAGTTTTTTAAGGTTACCGGCCCTAACCCGGCCCGATGAAACATAAAGATCTTAGCAAAAAATTGATAAAAAATCTTTTTGTAAGAAAAATTCCATTTTTTTAGATTTTAAATCGATTTTCTAGAAACACTTTGAATAATTCCTCAGGGGGTCAGGGCTGATGGATTGTTTCAAATAATATAAGTTCCTATAGACTACAAAAACTTTTTCCATGCCGAGGTGAGAACCGGTTACTCTACATTTAGTGAACTAAACACAACACTAATAGTTCTTACAAAACGGATAGTTGACCTTTTAAACCGACCGGTTCTTGACTAAATTTCTTTTCTCGACTGTTCCCTTTTTAGATCACTACTTCATCTGTTTGATCGCTTTTTAGTAACTATTTTTGTGTTGATATTTCGTGCTTAATTAATGTTATAAAACTTTGGTGTAGTGATGTCCGTTAATCGTTCGATTAATTCAACTAATCGAATAACTATAAAAATATTCCAATAATTTTTAATCGAATACTGCCAGCACGAGTAGTTGAATTAATCGAATAGTTCAAAGGAAATAATATGAATGCGAATAATCCCCGAATAACGGCCGCTACTCGTTCATAATCGTTCGATTAATTGTATTAATGAAAAAAGTATTCGAATATTTCTCATCGAATACCACTAGTACGTATAGTTGAATTAATCGATTAGTGCAGATAATGTTCGCCGATTAATCGGTAATCGAATAATTAAAAATTTCGGACATCACTTCTTTGGTGGCGAATATAAATACGATGCATCTGATTGAAACAAATCTTGAAAACTGTAATATTTCAATTTTCTAGAATTCCGTTCGAAATTTCGCGAAATCTCGTAAATGACGAAATTTAATATTTGATTTCGCGAAGTTTCGATAGAAATTTAACGAAATATTGTTAAGATTTCGCGAGACTAAAATTTCGCGAAATTTAGCAAAATCTCGGATTTGGCGAAATTGTTCGGAATTATTCGAAATCTCGCACAGGCCTAGTAGAGCGCATGTTCATATCCCACACTCCGGAGCATCCGGTATCGGTTCTACTGGAACTCAAACTTGGCCATTTTGAATTTTCTTCAGTAATATGGCAAATGGGGTATCAAATCAAAGGATTTTTCAACGCGAGTTTGACCCGATCTGGATATTGATGGCTTGTACGTAAAGGTTAATCATCATCATCATCATAATAAAGATTTTCAAGATTTTCAAGTGTTTCAAGATTTACAAGATTTACAAGATTTTCAAGATTTTCAAGATTTTCAAGATTTTCAAGATTTTCAAGATTTTCAAGATTTTCAAGATTTTCAAGATTTTCAAGATTTTCAAGATTTTCAAGATTTTCAAGATTTTCAAGATTTTCAAGATTTTCAAGATTTTCAAGATTTTCAAGATTTTCAAGATTTTCAAGATTTTCAAGATTTTCAAGATTTTCAAGATTTTCAAGATTTTCAAGATTTTCAAGATTTTCAAGATTTTCAAGATTTTCAAGATTTTCAAGATTTTCAAGATTTTCAAGATTTTCAAGATTTTCATGATTTTCAAGATTTTCAAGATTTTCAAGATTTTCAAGATTTTCAAGATTTTTAAGATTTTCAAGATTTTCAAGATTTTCAAGATTTTCAAGATTTTCAAGATTTTCAAGATTTTCAAGATTTTCAAGATTTTCAAGATTTTCAAGATTTTCAAGATTTTCAAGATTTTCAAGATTTTCAAGATTTTCAAGATTTTCAAGATTTTCAAGATTTTCAAGATTTTCAAGATTTTCAAGATTTTCAAGATTTTCAAGATTTTCAAGATTTTCAAGATTTTCAAGATTTTCAAGATTTTCAAGATTTTCAAGATTTTCAAGATTTTCAAGATTTTCAAGATTTTCAAGATTTTCAAGATTTTCAAGATTTTCAAGATTTTCAAGATTTTCAAGATTTTCAAGATTTTCAAGATTTTTAAGATTTTCAAGATTTACAAGATTTTCAAAATTTTAAAGATTTTCAAGATATCCAAGATTTTCAAGATTCTTAAGGTTTTCAAGCTTGGAGGTTAGTAAACGGCTGAATAATGCGTTAAATAAACTCCATAGTGTTTCTCAGCCTCTTATTCAACAGCTCCTATCGAGTAACCAACTCCTGTAGCACTGCAGGAGGTATGCTGGAAGGAGTCTACGGTACAGTTGTATAGAAATGGATATGCCATTTCTGCGGCAGCTGCGGCAATACACATGACAGTTTTTATCGTGATGGGCGACATGCAAAAGCTCCTGAATAGTATTATATCAACGTTCATAGCCCACACCTAGGAAGTGACGAGGGCGATAAGGACGCATTTTAAGCGCAGCTTGAGCGTGGTCGTATTCCAAAACATGACGTTAAAATCGTCGTCGAAGACGTCAATGCTCAGGTTGGCCAGGAAGAAAAATTCAGACCGGTTATTGGAAAGTTCAGCGCACACCCGCTTACGAACAAAAATGACCATCGACTCATTGACTTCGCCACCTTGAAAAATATGCCCATACAAAGTAACTACTTCTGGCAGAGCTTGGAGATTAGTATCCAGAAAGTTGGTAAAGCTGAGAGTGTCCAATGGGTGGAAAATGTGAGAATGCCGGATAACAACACCGCAAAAATCATGTTCTCATCGAATCCAATTGATACCAGACGCAGAAGTTAGCTACATGTTTGATGGTTAGACCAAGTAGAGCGAGACCTGAAAAATGTGGGGCTGTCGAGAAATTGGAGACGGACAGCTATGGACCGAGTTTGTTGGCAGAAAATTGCTAAAGGGTGTCCCACATCAACTTGCATCACGGAAAAAAACGCTGTAGAAAATTACCCGTTGGCGTCACCTGAAAAGCAACGTCGCGAATTGATTTTGCGCAAGCACCTGAAAAATCCTCAACTCTCTCATCGGGACTTCGGAAAACAACTTGGAATCGTGCAGGTAACGGTCGTGTATTAAACGTTACTACGAAACTCTGAGCATCAAATGGAAGCAGAAATGTAATATGAATGGATGTTCTATGGAGGATCATAAGCGTGACGTGAAATCGTTTAAGTGGAATCCCAATACTTTGATCAGGGATGTGGCCAAAAAGTTGAATCTGTTCAACTCTTTTGTTCAGAGAGCCAAGGACCGGGAGGGACTGCATACGTACAAAGTGCAGAAGGCTCCAAATCGTGACGAACGACAAAATACGATGGAAAAGTCACGAGCCCGGAAATTATACACCCAGATGCTGACGAAGCCTTATTGTCTGATCATGGATGATGAGACTTGCGTCAAGGCGGTCTTTCGGCAGTTTCCGGGGTTACTGTTCTTAACAGCCCAACAACAGTTCGAAGTTCCGGAGAAAGTATTGAAGCAGAAACTTTCAAAATTTGCTAAGAAATACATGACTTAGTAAGCGATCTGCTCATGTGGTAAACGGAGTTCGCCGTTCGTGACTATCGGGACTGTAAACGTACAGGAGTGTCTACAGAAGCGCCCTCTTTCCGAGCAACACGAGCGCCCTACGATCTTCTGGCCGAATGTAGCTACTATTCAAAGAATGTCCTGGAGTGGTACGAAGCCAATGTGAGCTCTTCCGTACCCAAGGACATGAACCGCCCACAGCTCACCGGACCTAAGGGCCGTCGAAAAATACTGGGCTTTTATGAAGCAGATACTACGGAAGCATCCCAAGGAGGTTAAATCTGAGGAAGACATGAAGGAAAAGTGGGTTGCCGTACAGAAGAAGCTGCAGCCAGATGTTGTACAGAACTTTATGAGTGGAGTTAGGCGTAAGGTGCGAGCATACGGTTATGGTATTGAATTTGAATGAAATAAATATGTTACAAGTTTGAGAATAGCGTTTTTTCCGCGATGCAATTTGATGTGGGACACCCTTTAGCCACTTCTGAAGTGCGAGTGTCCGATGAATCATTGACTTCTGAGAACAGGCGAACGCAAGCCTTTGAGCATTATGCTAACGTCGTTAAAACAAATAAGGAAAACTAACGGTCCGAGATGACTACCTTGTGGAATTTCGGAAAAAAAACAGTAAAAGCTATCAAAAGGCGCCCGTCGATAAATATATTATCGAGACGATTCGACAGATATGATTGATAAACCACTGACTGACAAATATACCACTACTAGAGAAGTAGCCCTCCCAATACCGAGTTAATTCAGTTTTGCGACGACGATTTGATGATTTAGCTGTCAAAAGCAGCAGAGAGATACGTGTAGATGACGTCTGTCTGAGAACGGTCGTCAAAGTAATCCACTACGTATGAAATGAGTGTTAGTAGATTCGTATACATTGATCGGTTTGGCATGAATCCGTGAAAGACTTCGTACCCAGCTAGCATTTTCATATGTATAAAAACCTGATTTAATCCACCTAGTGGTGAAAGGAACCTTTGTTATACGATCTTACTTGCTATTTGAGATAGAAATCGACACGTTTGGCTTACATGAAATTTTTGGAAATTGAATAAGTTTACAAAATTTGAACCAAATACAAGCACTTATAAATTTTGATAGTTCCTTTTCTCATGAAATTGCTGAGTAAGTTGTTACTAATGAGGGTAAGTGCAAGTAAAAGTAAGTTGTAAGATGAAATATTATTCTTTAACATATACATTGAGTAGTAAAGGTCTAGTTTATAAGTTTTTGAATTATGCATAATTTCCTGTAATGCCATTCTATTGGATTCACAACAATAAAGTTTTCTTGAATAAATTTCATCAATTTTTATTAACTTTCGGTTACTCACGCTGTTGTATTTTGTACAACATGTGTTTTTGAATGCCATATTGTTATAAAGTTACAAATCGTGTATTACGTATATACTAACGTATATTCTTCAGTAAACTTGTTATGAGCAAAATGTCAGAATTATTTAATGCACTAATACTTTAAATTGTTAGGAAGCAAGATTAGCATAAACCGACATCACAGAAACGAAGCAAGTAGCATGTGAGATGTACCGCAATTGACCCAACTGGAATTTTCTCTCGTTTCTTCATATGGAAAAATGGTGTCTGTATGCAGCAAAACTACCAGCAAATGTAAAATGTTTAAGATGTATCCGTCTGTTGGTAGTCGAGTAATTCGGGGTCAAAATCAGGGTATTTTTCACAATCCAAATTCTACAGTTCCTAAACAAGCAAACTTAGAGGTATAATAAATTCAGCAAAGTTATGTATTTTTATTATTTGTACAACTTTGTAATACATGAAAAAGTCATACAACAGTTACAAAAAGAGTTAGAATAGAAAAACTGACTTTACAAATTCATATACAATAAATAAGATTTTTCTATCTTTACTGAAGAGATAGAAGGTTACTGTCTTTAGCAAAATTTCTTGCAATAATATGCTCTAAAAGTTTGCAGAACACATCAATGTGTTATATTGAAACTAAAGGAAAATAATTTTTTTATTTCACTTTAGGGATTAATCAAAAGACGACAGAGCTTTCAATTTTAGGAAACTCTTCCAAAGGTTTAATAAACTTAAAACTAAGTTTTCTTAGTCAAAACTCTAGTGCGCACGTTTTCTTTGGTTTTGGGCTCTTATGCGCGCAAGTAACCGTGTTATAAAAGTGGGCGCGAGTGTTCGAGGGTTAATATCTTTTGACCGGTAAAACCAACTCTTATGAAATTTTGCATATATATTCGTAGTGTGAAAACCTCTCGTTTGATATTAAAATAATTGAAATTAGGTAAATTATCTTGGTTAAAATCATTATAAATTATTGTTAATTTTGGTGTGGTGTATTCGATTGCTCATAACTTTCAAATTAAACGTCCAATCAAAAAACCATTCAATAGTGATCTATCCGGCTATATTACCTGCCAAATGAAACTAATAGCGTGTAAATCGGTTTGACCATCTCTGAAAAACAGGCGTTCATTTGTACCTAGTCAAAACAGGTTTTTCAAGGCTAACTTTTAAACTGCTTGTCCGTTTTCAATAAAACTTAGCAAAATGTTCAGTAATAGTAAGAGCTTTCGTTTGGTACTAAGATAGTTAAAATTGGTTGCGTGGTTCCGGAGAAAACCGTGTCACGTAGTTTTCACATTTTTGCTTATAACTTTCAAACGAAAAGTCAGACCACGAAACAATTAAATAGTGATATACTAGGCAATAATACCTTTCAAACAAAAGTAATAGCGATCGAATCGGTTCAGCCATCTCCGAGTAACAGGCGATAGAAAATTCGGAGCGAACACACATACACACATACACACATACATACACACACACACACACACACAGACATTGCTCAGTTCGTCGAACCCTATCGATTGGTATATGTGACTCGGCCCTCCGGGCCTTGGATCAATTTCGTGTTTTTCAACCAATTTCTAAACCTTTGTTATATAGTATAACAAAGGTAAAAGGCAAAAAACAGCATTACGTACAGATATACATGCTAAATAAATCGTATTTCATACGCAAAATTGGCATATCCGTACTATTTTGGAGGCGATATACGTGATTACGAATAATTTTGAGCGTTACGACTATATAATTATTTATATACGATAATATCCGATTAAGCGCGAGTCGCTCTGTACTACTCTACGATTTTGTGCTGAAAATCGTATGTATGTCAGTCATTATCATTATATACGACAAAAAAACAACTTGATCCCACTTTATCCAGCTTTAGTTACGATTTCGAGTTCGTTAGGAGATATTTACGATAGTTTTTGAACCTTGATATACGAGTTGGTGCTAGCTGGGTAGTTAGGCCCGATTATCTGTGTCGAGCAAATTCGTTCATCAAGTCAGGCTTCGGCCAAAAGGATTAAATATGCCAGATTGTTCTGGACGCTTGCGTTCATTCCACCTACATTGTGGTAATACACGTGCTGGACATCACGCATGCTGTTCAGTAGCCGGTTGGATGACGATGTGCTATAAACGGGAGACGAATCAACGGTGGGATCTAGATTGCCGGTAGTGCGCTTGTCTGGAAAGAAGTTTAGGAAGCCCCCTCGCTGCACCCACACGTAGGTCGGGAGGGCTGTTGGGCGCTGGCAGGAATGGTTCGACGATGTGGCGGCGGGAAAAATGGGGACTTCTGTGGTATTAGGGTCGATGCTTCTCGGTGTCCTATCAAGCCCAAATTTCGGCATGGCGTTATTTCGGTAGATGTCGACTGGCTTTGTTCGCACTTATGTTCGTTATGTTCAGCACTGGAGCTGAAATACACGATGGGTAGTTGCTTGAGAGAGCACTGGAATCGCAAACTCGAAGGAATGCCTTTGAACTGATGGAAAGAATTTCAGGAAACTAATCTGAGCACTTTAATGTGTTCATATTCTCGAGACTTTCAAAATATTTGAAATAATCAAATAAGTGAGTAGTAACTTGAAAATGATTACATCTCAGTTAACATCGAAAAATTCCATTTGTATTCAAGTTGCAGTTACGAGTACTCTAAACGAAAAACTCAATTAATTTTCAATTTCCGTTGTGCGAAATTAAGCGACTGCTTGAGAAAAGAAGCGCCAGTTAACTAACACTCCACGCTTTAGTTTATTCCGACTAGGTGCACCATGGTTACCTCCAACATTGGGAGTTTCCCCAGGATAGTCGATTATGAAACCATAATTTGGCGATAAATTCCCGCTGAAAATAGTTTTACTTTCGCTGGCGCTGTTTTCACTTATATCCGTTGCTAACGAGCTGTGAGGCTGAGGATGTTCCTCGGCTCGAGTCCGGTCCGGGGGATCAGTTATGCAAACTCCGTCTGCACTGCACTGGCATCGGAACCGACCGACTGGCTCTCCAGTCTCATTAATGTTTCTGATGGCGCTTTGCGTTGCTGCCCAGCCCAGTGCACAGATCCCGGTAACATTAGAGAAGACCGTTGACCCGGCGTTGGTCAGAGTGTGGCACTGCATGGGTTCACATTGGCCAACCGCTGCGTAGTGGGAAAAGTTTTCAATATTTTATTATTAAATAATATTGCGGTCGATGAATTATGTTTCTATATTTAATTGGTTTCGGGCAGTCGCTCGTGCATTTTACATTCCTGAAAAGTGGAACGGAACTTACCATTCTGGGCTGATCTAGGGTTTGACGAACGGTAAAAGGTCAAAAGGGGGTGCCACTTAAAATCCAAACATAGAGCGAAAACTTTTAACAATTTTACTCAAGCCAGCAGTTTCGAAGTTATATATTTGACTCCATTAAGCAATGTTTTCAATATTTAGATACTGTCTATTTAACCAGTTCACGGCAGTTGAATTCGCTGCACATTTCAGCTCACTACGCGTTATCACACTCCATTTGGCAGTGCTGCTGCCCTGCTGGTAGTTGGCACCATTATCGGTGTTCACGACTAGCCCGAGCCATGGCGGGCGCGGTCACTGTTTTGATCCTAAATTTCACAGCACAGCAGACCGCATGAAATGGTAAAATTTTAATTTACGCTCTCGTTAGCTCCGGGATTGGTACGGCTAGATGATAGCATCAATAGCAAATGTGAGTTCGGTTGAATAGCAATCAGCAGGATAGGGGCTGTGTGATGGTTATGTTCATTTTCAGTCGAGCGGACAGTACGTGTACTGCATTAAATATGCATGCCAATCGGACTTTATTTGTCCTTCGTTTTAATCGAATTAAGTATTGCAGAACAAGAGCAAACAATGGCACTTGGAAGTGGGGAAAGGAAAAGAAGAACAAAATAGGAAACTGATGACATAAGCTCATAATAACCCCGAGTGGCCTGGTTTGTCGAAGGATCAGTCGATACGATTCACCGAGCGGCTCAGTGTTAGCCACAGTCACCAACACAGTCAGCAGGGCTTCGATGCGGTGGATCAAGCGCTTAGAGGACACACACGCGGAACCACCGACGGTAGTTCATTTTTTCCGCTTCGTCTCCCTGCACGGTGTTATTTCACTGTCGGTAATTCACCGTGAGATATTGAACTGACACCGGAAGTTATGAGCTTGGACAGTCCCCGGTGACACTGAAATATTATAATGGTGACGAACGAGCACTCTGGCTGATGGTAAGAAAATACGAACGGGCAGGGTGGGGTGGTATGAGTGAAAATTGGAAGCAAATTTATTATGCTTCACAGTCACTTGAGGACTCCGGATTAGGTGTTGCTAGCGGCGGCGGCAGTTGAAGCTTGTCAATAAACTGTCATTAGGCGACGACGATTCAATTTGGTTGTCTTGCCGTATTTTTTCGTTTGGAGGTTAACTGCAATTTACGGTGATTAACTTGAAAAGCTTTCGACATCTAATATCGGCAGCCGGAATCTCTTGCCGGAGCCGCTATGATTGATGATAGTCGCCGGCGATGTTGATTTTCTAGAAAAATTTGCTAATCGAGCGTGAATAACGAAGAAAAAGAGACTGCTGTTTGTCAATGTGAACAGATGTATGCCGAAATGAAATTACGTTCGCTATTGGGCCTTTTGAGCAATCATTCTAATCCAATCATTTTTCTTTTATGCGGCTTTGATTACCAATTACAAGAGGATTTACAAGAGAAAATCTAGAGGTTATTGACAAGATAGAATTTTAGTTGCATGTTTACGATAGCTGTTTTTTAATAATATTCTGGAATGTGGCAATAAGGAATTTTACAAAATTATTATACATTTTTGGTTGAAGAATTCCATAATCCCATAGGTTTAGTTTGAGTAAAAATAATTCCACATGTTACGTGTAAACTCGTTAAATATACATTATAGCCGGCTTTGTATTCGCTCTGATTATGTTAGTGATAGATGACTACTACTTTGCCTAGTACTACACCCAGTGTTCCACGCCAAGTGTCACAATCCTTATGTTCCACCTCAAGTGTCCTATTTCAAGTATCCCACTCCAAATGTAGCACTTCAAGTGTTCCACTCCAAATGTCCTATTTCAAGTGTACCACCCTACTAGCACAGTTGTTCTAAACTAGTTGTGGTAACCGATTAATGACTGATTTCAGTCATAAATAGGTTGCAGCAACTAGAAGTGACAAAAGTATGCTACTTGGGTATTCCAAGTATCCCATTGCAAATGTACCATTCTAAGTGTCCCACTCCCAGTGCCTCACTCCTAGTGTCCCACTCCCAGAGTCCCATTCCCATTACCCCACACCCAGTGTCCCGCTCTCAGTATCCCTCTCCCAGCGTCTAATGTTGCAAAACGAGCGAGAAGCAAATGATACCCACTCCCACGCAAGCGAGTATGAGAAGCAAAGCATCAAACGCTTACTCCACTAACGCAAGCGTACGACAACCAACTGCTGGTGCTGTGTGCATACATTTTGCTACCTGGCCGCTCGTAAGCGTAGAGCCTCGTAGCGTCTTTCTGCACAACCCGGTCACGGAGTCAGCGACTCATGAGTTGCAAACAGCCAGCGAGCGCCACACTAGGGTGTATGACTACAGATTTTGATTTATTTACTTACTTAGTTTGCTTGCCATTCTAAGGCATAGCCTATTGAACAAGATCTCTCCAGGTAACTCGGTTGTGAGCCAGCTCTCGCTCCATCTGGTCTAATCATCTTGCTCGCGGCCGTTTTGTTCTGGGATCCTGGATCATCTTGCTCCTGGCCGTTTTGTTCCTTGCTAGGATTGGATTCTTTTCTGCTTCGCCCTTCGCCACCAAACTACTTTTCAGCCACCGCTATAGATGTTCTGCCGGTAATATCTATGTCATCGTCATTGACGAGATTTGTTGAAGATCGTGCCACGCGTGTAGATATCCACTCGGTTCATAACACCTTGTTGCGCTATATTTAACAGCAGGTATGAGAGACCATTACCTTGATGAAGCCCTCT